>NC_134353.1:658424602-658689602 GCF_048569485.1 Anomaloglossus baeobatrachus
ATCTAGCACGCAGAACACGCTGATATAAATGGTTTCTAATAGTCAGAAGTGACACTTGGCTGCCTCTCGCCTCCCTTAAATATGTCTGGAGATGTATAACATTCATCATCCAGTTCCAAATGGCATTGTTCACAATAAAGCAGTCAACAGTGTGGGATTTGGCTAAAGGACGTCCACTTTTATGCCTTTCTGTGACTCTTCTGGTCTCACTGGATCTCTGTTGCAACCTGCAGATGACACTCTACGCTCAGTGGCCACTTCCATCTGAGGACATCTTGCTTGAAGCCTCGCAATGGAGAGGTATTGTTGATCAATTGTTAAGTGCCGTCTTGGTCCCATAATGTCAAAACATGAACAGCATGATGAGGAGGACAATTTAGATAGCAATTCTAATTCAACCACGAAATGCATTGAGCAATTCCCTTAATATTTCTTCAGTTTTTTGGTGTTAATTGTATGTATTCTATATCCTAATTATACTGTAATTTACTTGCTGGATATAATCCTCGTCTCCAGTCTTAGTAGACAACCATGCTGATATAGTTTTTAATCTTGCATTTTAACATATCCTTATAGTAATAAGTTTAAAAAGTATTTTTTTTATCTCACTTCTTTTAATCTGGGTATATACCATTCTCAGATTTGTGTATTAAATCCTCTTATAAGTCACTTGAGGTCTGCTGGGCATCGGTTGTATCTGTCCTACAATGGATCAAACACGCTGTTGTGTCTATAGTCATAACAAAAGCCGTAATGTGTATGTGTGCACTTCGCCTTCGTGCATCCAATAGTAGTATATGCCTTTTCAGTAAATATATCAGTTTTGACATCTTGTTTTCAAGGGAACCTGTCACGTCTGATAACTATTAATCTGCAGAAATGGGGTTAATCTGCAGGATAATAGCATTAGGAAGATGCCTGGGAGCCGCCGGCTTTCAGTTATACGAGTGTGCCAGAGCATCTACGTTTGCATCCTTTCAGCTGCTACTGCTGTAGTCTACGTAGTCTTAAAGCCGCTGCACACAATGCCGTTGGCGGTGTCTGTAGCTGCATCTGCACGCCTGTCTGACTGAAAGCTGGCATTTCCCAAGAGCAGTGCTTTCAGTGCTAATGCTATTAACATGCAGATTAATCCTGTATTTGCAGGTTACCAGATGTGACAGGTTCCATTTAATGAGAAAAAAAGTAATGCATAGCAAAATGTTCTTTTTCTAAATGACCAATTTATTTTCCCATTTGTCACCTTATTCTCCTTATTACCTGTCTCCTGCATCAGTCTGCCGAGATCGAGGAAAGACGTATCCAGAGCTGTGTACACTTCATGACCCTGAAAAAGCTGAATCGCCTAGCTCACATCCGACTAAAGAAGGCCAGAGATCAGACTCATGAGGTACATGGCTCTTAGCTGATTGTTTGTCCTTGTGATTTTAATATATTAACCCCATTACGACCGCGTTACGTTTTAAAACGGCACTAAAAAAGGGTACTTATTCCTTTCTGCCGTTTTAAAACGGCGGTCGGAAAAAAGGGTCTAGCGCCCCCCAGAGTCAGAAAATTTCCGGGGTCTCAGCTGCCGGGGGTAGCTGAGACCCTGGAGATCATGATTCGGGCCGGTTTTTCCGGTCCCCGCTCACCTGATGACCGGTATACACCGTATACCGATCATCAAGTTATAGTAAATGACCGCGCCGGTAAAAAATCATTTATCTCCCATCTGGCATAAACAAACATGCCAGATGGGAGATAAAAATCTTTTTCCCGGTTCCCTCCGGTCCCCCGGTATCCCCAAAGTGCCCCCCCCCGACCCCCAACCCCCTCCCGAAAATCCAAGATGGCCGCGCGCATCGGAGAGCACAGCAGCGCGCCGGCCGCATTTACAGTGTTCCTATGGTTTCTGTCGTATGTGCCATAACACATACGACAGAAACCTGCTCCCTAGGCCCTGCCGGGTCCCCCCCTACCCCCCCCTGGTGTCCCCCCGGTGTCCCCCGGTGTCATACATACCGGAGCGCTGATCCCCCGCGGCCCCCTCCTCCTTCTCTGCAGACGCCGGTCACATGTGCCGAGCAGATGACAGCTTCCTGTGTTCAGGACGCTGGCTGCTGATGCTGCTCAGCACTGTGCAGCTGTGACCCGGGGAGGGTGGGTGCAGCTTTTTGCACCCACTCTCCTCAAATGGAGGGTCTGCCCTCCTAGAAAATGGGGGATACGTTCCCTGAACGTGTCCCCCATATTCTAGAAGGTCCAGAGGCGACGTGGGACATCCAAATGGATTATAGTGGATTTTTTTTTTTCTTTTCAATAAATTGGTCAATCAGGGAATGTTTGGGGGAGTGTTTTTTCAAATAAATTTTTTTTTGTTGTCAATTTTTTTTCTTATTACTGTCAATTAGTTATGTCGGGTATCTGATAGACGCCGTGACATAACTAATTGCTGGGCTTGATGCCAGGTGACATTACACACCTGGTATCAACCCCATTCATTACCCCGTTAGCCAACGCACCAGGGCGCGGGATGAGCTGGGGCGAAGCGCCAGAATTGGCGCATCTAATGGATGCGCCACTTCTGGGGCGGCTGCGGCCTGCTATTTTTAGGCTGGGAAGAGTCCAATAACCATGGCTCTTCCCATCCTGAAAATACCAGACCCCAGCTGTCAGCTTCACCTTGGCTGGTGATCTAATTTGGGGGGACCCCACGTTTGTTTGTTTTTTTTTAATTATTTATTTATAAATAATTAAAAAAAAAAAAACAGCTTGGGGAGCCCTCCAAATTGATCACCAGACAAGATGAAGCTGTCAGCTGTGGTTTGCAGGCTACAGCTGTCTGCTTTACCCTAGCTGGCTATCAAAAATAGGGGGGACCCCACGTCATTTATTTTAATTTTTTTTTTTTTTTTTTGGGCTAAATACAAGGCTAGGCATCCTTTAGTGTCACATGAAAGGCACTAAAGGGCGCCAGCTTAGAATATGCAGGGGGGTGGGACGTTATATATGTTTGACATCTATCCATTCATCCACTGTAGCATTTTACGCTGTGTGCCCACAATCAGGGTTTGCAGCGTTTTGGGCGCAGAGTGTTTTCCTTGCGTCCATAACGCTGCGTTGTGCAGTAGAAGCACAGTGGCAGGATTTTTAGAAATCCCGTGCCCACTGTGTTTCTTTTCTCCGCAGCATAAACCGACCTGTGGCGCAGCTTCCCGAGCCTCAGCATGTCAATTTATGCTGCGGAGATGAGTGTTCTTTGCAGGTAGAATAAAACTAAAGTCCACAGCAGCCTGAACCCAAATCGTGGGCATGGGCAGCTGCGTTCTCCCGTGGACAACACTCACATTTCTGCAGGAGGCTGACACTGTGTACTAGACGCCGTGTCGCTGGATCATGGCCACATAGCCTAAAGGCTACTTTACACGCTGCGATATCGGTCCCGATATCGCTAGTGTGGGTACCCGCCCCCATCTGTTGTGCGACACGGGCAAATCGCTGCCCGTGCCGCACAACATCGCGCAGACGCATCACACATACTTACCTGCCCGGCGACGTCGCTGTGACCGGCGAACCGCCTCCTTTCTAAGGGGGCGGTCCGTGTGGCATCACAGTGACGTCACTGAGCGGCCGCCCAATAGAAGCGGAGGGGCGGAGATGAGTGGCCGGAACATCCCGCCCACCTTCTTCCTTCCTCATAGCGGCCGGGAGGCAGGTAAGGAGAGGTTCCTCGTTCCTGCGGCGTCACACATAGCGATGTGTGCTGCCGCAGGAGCGACGAACTACATCGTTACTGCTGCAGTAACGATAATCGAGAATGGACCCCCATGTCACCGATGAGCGATTTTGCACGTTTTTGCAACGATGCAAAATCGCTCATCGGTGTCACACGCAGCAACATCGCTAATGCGGCCGGATGTGCGTCACCAATTCCGTGACCCTAACGACTCCGCATTAGCGATGTCGCAGCGTGTAAAGCCCCCTTAACAGTGAGAAATTTGTTGCTACAGCAACATTTTTGTGAAGTACCTGTGGATTCAAAATGCTTACTATACTCCTGAATAAAATCCTTGAGGGGTCCAGTTTCCAAAATGAGGTCACTTGTGGGGGGTTTCTGATGTATAGGTACCCAAGGGGCCCTGCTAATGTGACATGGTGCGCGCAATTTACTTCAACTTTTCCAAAATTCAAATGGTGCTCCTTCCATTCCAAGCCCTCCCATTTATCCAAACAAAGGTTTTTGGCCACATGTGTGGTATCCCTGCGCTCACAAGAAATTAGATAACAACCTGTGGGGTACACGTTTTGTTGTTGCCTCTTGAAAAAGTGAAAAATGTGTCGCTAAATCAACATTTTTGTGAAAAAAATGAAAATTTCAATATGGCAACCTAAGCTTATCAAATTCTGTGAAGTATTCGTGGATTCAAAATGCTCAATATACACCTAGATTAAAGCCTTGAGGGGTCTTATTTCCAGAATGGGGTCACTTGTGGGGGACCTCCACTGCTTAGGCACCTCAGGGGCTCTCCTAATGCAACATGGCGTCCGCTATTGATTCCAGCCAATTTTGCAGTCAAACTGCACTCCTTCTCTTCTGAGCCCTGTAGTGTGCCCAAACAGTTGATTTCCACCACATACAAGATATCAACAAACTCAGGAGAAATTGCGCAATAAATTTCATGGTGATTTATTTCCTGTTACCCTTGTGAAAAAAAAAGCTACCTGGTTGAAGTAACAATTTTGTGGTAAAATTTTATTTTCTTTTTCGCTCCTAATTGGGAGACCCAGACAGTGGGTGTATAGCTACTGCCCTCTGGAGGCCGCACAAAGAACTACACTTAAAAGTGTAAGGCCCCTCCCCTTCTGGCTATACACCCTCCCGTAGGAGTACAGATTCCTCAGTTTTAGCTTTGTGCGCAAGGAGGTCAGACACGCACGCATAGCTCCATTGTTTTTAGTCAGCAGCAGCTGCTGACTATGTCGGATGGAAGAAAAGAGGGCCCATACAGGGCTCCCAGCATGCTCCCTTCTCACCCCACTGTATGTCGGAGGTGTTTGTAAGGTTGAGGTACCCATTGCGGGTACGGCGGCAGGAGCCCACATGCTGATTCCTTCCCCATCCCTTTTTACAGGGCTCTGGGTGAAGTGGGATTTACTGGTCTCCAGGCACTGAGACCGTGCTCCATCTACAGCCCCTGGAGAAGATGCTGGATGGAGCGGAGTACATCAGGGACATGGCCCTGCTTCCTCAAGGTACTCTGTGTCCCCGTGCATTTGGCGCTCACACCGCAGCATGCTGGGTGTTGTAGTGCGCCGGGGGACATCAGCGCTACGGCGCTTGTGCCATGGCCTCATTCAGCTTCGCTGAAGCAGGCACACTTCTAGGAATCGGTCGCGCCGGCCGCTGGGACTGCGGCGCGGCTGGCACTTGTGGTGCGCCGGGGACTTCAGCGCGGCCCGCGCTTTTACGGCGGCCGCGCTGATAACTCGAGTCCCCGGCTTTTGCGGCCTGCTTCCGTTCGTTCCCGCCCCCGGACCTGCCAGTCAGGAGAGGGGCGGGACGCTGGCCACGTCTAGGAATCGGTCATGCCGGCCGCTGGGACTGCGGCGCGGCTGGCACTTGTGGTGCGCCGGGGACTTCAGCGCGGCCCGCGCTTTTACGGCGGCCGCGCTGATAACTCGAGTCCCCGGCTTTTGCGGCCTGCTTCCGTTCGTTCCCGCCCCCAGACCTGCCAGTCAGGAGAGGGGCGGGACGCTGGCCAGGGCATCAGCGCTGAGGGCTGGAGTCGTTTTTACATACTCCAGCCCTCACAATCGGCACAGAGGGGACACTGTTTCCCGCACTTTTGTTTGGGAACTCCCACGGACCGCCCCTCTCCACAGACGCCGGCAGCCATTCCTGCTGACACGCTGAGCTGCAGAGGGGAGCCGGGGAGACCCAGACAAGGAATTCTGCAGCCTCTTACCCGCTATTCAGCGGGCGGTAAGCAGCCCTCAGGGCTCACCCCCTCTTGTGCCAGTAGTATTCTTAGTATTTTGTTTCTACAAATACTTTGTATTGCATAGCGCTGGTCGCCCTTTGGCTATAGACTCTCTCACATTGCAGAGAGCCAGCAGCATGTCGTCCGTAAAACGCAAGGGTGCCAAGGCACAGACATTATATGCTTCCTGCACCGCATGTGGGACTTTTCTACCGGCAGGCTCCACGGACCCCCATTGTGTGCAGTGCTCGGCCCCTGCGGCGCTTGCACAGTCGGGACCTCTGCTGGACGTGACCCAGGGTGTACCACCTGTGAATGCTGTCCAGGTGACAGGAACTGAGTTTGCAGCTTTTGCTGACAGAATGTCTCTCACTATGTCACAAATTCTTGACACATTGCGAGCTAGGCCTGTACTTCAGGCCACGGACACTGTGCAATCATTGCCCCCTGGTCCCCCTCAGCTCCAAGCTCCGGGACGGGCATATACACCTCAGGGTGAAGACTCTGACTCGGACGATGGCCCCGGGCAGCCTAAGCGGGCTCGCTATGACGGGCCTTCACATTCATCTCAATGGTCAGGATCCCAGCGAGATGAATCTATGGGTGATGAGGCGGACGTAACTGATCAGGATTCTGATCCTGGGACCGCTCTCAATCTAGATACACCAGATGGTGACGCCATAGTTAATGATCTTATATTTAACATCAATAAGATGTTAAATATTTCCCCACCAGCTCCTCTTGTGGAGGAGTCAGCTTCGCAGCACGAGAGAATCCATTTCAGATACCCTAAGCGTACTTTAAGCACTTTTCTGGACCACGCTGACTTTAGAGACGCAATCCAGAAACCCCACGCTTATCCTGAAAGGCGTTTTCCTAAACGGCTTAAAGATACACGCTATCCTTTTCCCCCTGAGGTGGTCAAGGGTTGGACCCAGTGTCCAAAAGTGGATCCTCCAATTTCCAGGCTTGCAGCTAGATCCTTGGTTGCAGTTGAAGATGGAGCGGCACTTAAAGATGCCACTGACAGGCAGATGGAGCTCTGGCTGAAATCCATCTATGAAGCGATTGGAGCGTCATTAGCGCCTTCTTTTGCAGCCGTATGGGCACTCCAAGCTATCTCAGCCGGGCTTGCGCGAGTTGACTCAGTCACACGTGCATTTGCCCCGCAGGTAGCACCATTGACCTCGCAAATGGCGGCATTCGCGTCGTACGCGATTAATGCTGTTCTTGACGCTACAAGCCGCACGGCAGTGGCGTCAGCCAACTCCGTTGTTTTGCGTAGGGCCCTTTGGTTGAGACATTGGAAAGCAGATTCTCATTCCAAGAAGTGCTTAACCAATTTGCCTTTTTCTCGTGACCGATTGTTTGGAGAGCGTTTGGATGAAATCATCAAACACTCCAAGGGTAAGGACTCATCCTTACCGCAACACAGACAAAACAGACCCCAACAGAGGAAGGGTCAGTCTGGTTATCGGTCCTTTCGAGGACCGGGCAGGTCCCAATTCGCCTCGTCAAAAAAGACTCAAAAAGACCAGAGACGCTCAGATTCTTGGAGGTCTCAGTCACGCCCAAAAAGGACAGCCGGAGGAACCGTTGCCAAGACGGCGTCCTCCTGACTTGCGGTCTCCGATTCCACACCCGCGGTCGGTGGGAGGCTTTCCCACTTTGGCGACATCTGGCTGTCACACGTCAAAGACCGTTGGGTGAGGGATATTCTGTCTCACGGGTACAGGATAGAGTTCAGTTCTCGTCCGCCAACTCGTTTCTTCAGAACTTCTCCACCACCAGACCGAGCCGATGCTCTGTTGCAGGCGGTGGCCGCTCTAAAGGCGGAAGGAGTGGTGACCTCCGTCCCTCTTCAGGAACAAGGTCACGGTTTTTACTCCAATCTGTTTGTGGTCCCAAAAAAGGACGGATCGTATCGGCCCGTCCTGGATCTAAAGTTGCTCAACAGACACGTAAAAGTCAGGAGGTTCCGGATGGAATCCCTACGCTCCGTCATAGCCTCAATGTCTCAAGGAGATTTTCTAGCATCAATAGATATCAAAGATGCGTATCTCCACGTGCCGATCGCACCAGAGCATCAGCGTTTCCTACGCTTCGTCATACACGACGAACACCTGCAGTTCGTAGCGTTACCTTTCGGTCTGGCAACAGCCCCCCGGGTCTTCACCAAGGTCATGGCAGCAGTAGTAGCTGTTCTGCACTCGCAGGGTCACTCGGTCATCCCGTATCTAGACGACCTGCTTATAAAGGCACCCTCTCAAGAGGCATGCCAACACAGTCTGAAGGTGGCACTAGACACTCTCCAGAGTTTCGGGTGGATTATCAACTTTCCAAAGTCTCATCTAACCCCGACCCAATCTCTGACTTATCTTGGCATGGAGTTTCATACTCTCTCAGCGATAGTGAAGCTTCCACTGGACAAGCAGTGCTCGCTACGGACTGGAGTGCAATCTCTCCTTCAGAGCCAGTCGCACTCACTGAGGCGCCTCATGCATTTCCTAGGAAAGATGGTAGCAGCAATGGAGGCAGTCCCGTTCGCGCAGTTTCATCTGCGCCCTCTACAATGGGACATTCTACGCCAATGGGACGGGAAATCGACGTCCCTCGACAGGACTGTCTCCCTCTCTCAGACTGCCAAGGACTCTCTGCGTTGGTGGCTTCTCCCCACCTCATTGTCACAGGGAAAGTCGTTCCTTCCCCCGTCCTGGGCAGTGGTCACGACGGATGCGAGCCTATCAGGGTGGGGAGCGGTGTATCTCCACCACAGGGCTCAGGGGATGTGGACTCTGGAAGAGTCCACCCTGCAGATCAATGTTCTGGAAATCAGAGCAATCTATCTTGCCCTGCGAGCCTTCCAACAATGGCTGGAAGGCAAGCAGATTCGGATTCAGTCGGACAATTCCACGGCGGTGGCGTACATCAACCACCAAGGGGGAACACGCAGTCGCCAAGCTTTTCAAGAAGTCCAACGGATTTTGACGTGGGTGGAAAGCAGAGCGTCCACCATATCCGCAGTTCACATCCCAGGCGTGGAAAACTGGGAAGCAGACTTTCTCAGTCGCCAGGGCATGGACGCAGGAGAATGGTCCCTTCACCCGGACGTGTTTCAGCAGATCTGTTGCCGCTGGGGGACGCCGGACGTCGATCTGATGGCGTCACGGCACAACAACAAGGTCCCAGTTTTCATGGCACGGTCTCACGATCACCGAGCACTGGCGGCAGACGCCTTGGTTCAGGATTGGTCGCAATTCCGACTCCCCTATGTGTTCCCACCTCTAGCATTGTTACCCAGAGTTCTCCGGAAAATCAGGTCCGACTGCCATCGAGCCATACTCGTCGCTCCAGATTGGCCAAGAAGGTCGTGGTACCCGGATCTGTGGCATCTCACGGTAGGCCAACCGTGGACACTACCAGACCGTCCAGATTTGCTGTCTCAAGGGCCGTTTTTCCATATGAATTCTGCGGCCCTGAACCTGACTGTGTGGCCATTGAGTCCTGGATCCTAGCGGCCTCAGGTTTATCTCATGAAGTTGTTGCCACAATGAGACAGGCTAGAAAACCATCCTCAGCTAAGATCTATCACAGAACGTGGAAGATATTCTTAGCGTGGTGCTTGGCTCAAGGGTTTTCTCCCTGGCCATTTGCATTGCCAATTTTTCTTTCCTTCCTGCAGTCTGGGTTGGAAAAAGGTTTGTCGCTTAGCTCTCTTAAGGGTCAAGTCTCCGCGCTATCCGTATTCTTTCAGAAGCGCTTGGCACAGCTTTCTAAAGTACGCACGTTTCTCCAAGGAGTTTGTCATATCGTTCCTCCTTACAGACGGCCATTGGAACCCTGGGATCTGAACAAGGTTCTCATTGCTCTCCAGAAGCCGCCTTTCGAGCCTTTGAAAGAGGTTCCCCTTTCTCGGCTTTCACAAAAGGTAGTTTTTCTTGTGGCGGTCACGTCTCTTCGAAGAGTGTCCGAGCTAGCGGCGTTATCTTGCAAATCTCCCTTCCTGGTGTTTCACCAAGACAAGGTAGTACTGCGTCCAATTCCAGAGTTTTCTCCCAAGGTGGTTTCTTCCTTTCATCTCAATCAGGATATCACTTTACCATCTTTGTGTCCGCATCCAGTTCACCAATTTGAAAAGGGTTTACATCTGTTGGACCTGGTGAGAGCACTCAGGATTTACATTTCTCGCACGGCGGCTCTACGCCGTTCTGATGCGCTCTTTGTCCTAGTCGCTGGTCAGCATAAGGGATCGCAAGCTTCCAAATCCACCCTGGCGCGGTGGATCAAGGAACCAATTCTTCACACATACCGTTCTGCTGGGCTTCCGATTCCATCTGGACTGAAGGCCCATTCTACCAGAGCCGTGGGTGCGTCCTGGGCATTGCGGCATCAGGCTACGGCTCAGCAAGTGTGCCAAGCGGCTACCTGGTCGAGTCTGCACACGTTTACCAAACACTATCAAGTGCATACCTACGCTTCGGCAGATGCCAGCCTAGGTAGACAGGTCCTTCAGGCGGCGGTGGCCCACCTGTAGGAAGAGGCTGTCTGACAGCCCGTTCATGTGGTATCTTTTTACCCACCCAGGGACTGCTTTTGGACGTCCCACTGTCTGGGTCTCCCAATTAGGAGCGAAAAAGAAGAAGGGAATTTTGTTTACTTACCGTAAATTCCTTTTCTTCTAGCTCCAATTGGGAGACCCAGCACCCGCCCTATTTGTTCTTAGGGTTTCGTTTTTCGGGTGCACATGTTGTTCATGTTGTTTCTTAAGTTCTCCGATCGTGTTATCGGATTGAATTTGTTTTTGAAACTGTTATTGGCTTTCCTCCTTCTTGCTTTGGTACTAAAACTGAGGAATCTGTACTCCTACGGGAGGGTGTATAGCCAGAAGGGGAGGGGCCTTACACTTTTAAGTGTAGTTCTTTGTGCGGCCTCCAGAGGGCAGTAGCTATACACCCACTGTCTGGGTCTCCCAATTGGAGCTAGAAGAAAAGGAATTTACGGTAAGTAAACAAAATTCCCTTCTTTTTATTTTCATGGCTCAACGTTATAAACTTCTGTAAAGCACCTGGAGGTTCAGGGTACTCACCAAACATCTAGATAAATTCCTTGAGGGGCCTAGTTTCCAATATGGGGTCACTTGTGGTGTTTTTTTGCTGTTTACGTACCTTAGGGGTCCTCCAAATGCGACATGGTGCCTGCAATCTTTTTCAGCCAAATTTCCTTTCCAAAATTCAAATATTGCTCCTTCCGTTCCAAGCCCTCCCATTTCTCCAAACAAAGGTTTCAGACCACAAGTGAGGTATCACCGCGCTCATAAAAAAGTGGGTAACAAACGTTGGGGTCAAATTTTTGGAATTACCTCTTGAAAAAGTGAAAAAATTGATGCTAAAGCAACATTTTTGAGAAAAAAATGAAAATTTTCAATGTGACAACGTAACGTTATCAAAATCTGTGAAGTACTTGTGGATCCAAAATGCTCACTATACCCCTAGATAGAAGCCTTAAGGGGTCTAGTTTCCAAAATGGTGTCACTTGTGAGGGGTTTCTGCTGTTTAGGTACCTTAGCGGACATGTAAATGCAACATGGTGCCCGCAATCTATTTCAGCCAAATTTGCTTTCCAAAATTCAAATATTGCTCCTTCTGTTCCGAGCCCTCCCATTTGTCCAAACAAAGGTTTCTGACCACATGTGGGGTATTGGCGCGCTCATAAGAAAGTGGGGAACAAGTTTTGGGGTTCATTTTGTTGTGTTATTTCTTCTAAAAGTGAATAAATTTGGGGTAGAGCAACATTTTAGGTAAAATTTTATTTTTTGCTTTTTTTCATTCCACTTTGCTTTAGTTCCTGTGAAGCACCTGAAGGGTTAATAAACTTCTTGGATGTGGTTTTGAGTACTTTGAGGGGTGCTGTTTTGAGAATGGTGTCACTTTTAGGTATTTTCTGTCACTTAGGCCTCTCAAAGTCACTTCAAATGTGATGTGGTCCCTAAAAAAATGGTTTTGTGAATTTTGTTGAAAAAATGGGAAATTGCAGATGAACTTTGACCCCTTCTAACTTCCTAACCCCAAAACATTTTGTTTCAGAAATTGCGCTAATGTAAAGTAGACATGTGGGAAATGTTATTTATTAACTGTTTTGTGTGACATAACTCTCTGGGTTAAGGGCATAAAAATTAAAAGTTTGAAAATTGCAAAATTTTCAAAATTTTCATCAAATTTCCGATTTTTTCACAAATAAAAGCAAAAAATATCGTTCTAAATTTATAACTATCATGAAGTACAATATGTCACGAAAAAACAATGTCAGAATCACCGGGATCCGTTGAAGCGTTCCAGAGTTATGACCTCATAAAGTGACACTGGTCAGAATTGCAAAAAATGGCCTGGGCATTAAGGACAAAACTGGCTTCGTCCTTAAGGGGTTAAATACTCAAACTGAAATATCAACACCAGGAAGGAAAACCAAACTGGCGTTACAATACTCTACAGTATATTATTAGTGTATACACTCCTCAACATTGAAATTGCAACATCAAGAAGAAATGTTCTGCATTTATGGAAATCACAGGCTGGATAGATATATTAATGATATGCAAATTGTGAAAAAATAACAACGACATTTTTAAAATGTCTCGATTTGCTCACTATCTGGTATGAGCACCACATGCAGAAATAAGGGCACTTATACACCTTGGCATGTTGTTATTAGGGAGGTTATTTATTAATGGTTGTCTGAAGAAAGTTCTGCTATGCTGAATGCACTGGGCCAAACAAATCAACAAGATCCACTGCTGGCCGCTACCCTTGCAATTTCCAACAAATGATGCGCTCGATGGGAGACAAGTCTGGAGACCCTGCAGGCCATGGTAGCTTTGTCGACCACCAACCGCTCACAGTAGCACAAGGTACTTGTGTTTTGGCGTTGTCATGTTGCAGAATAGCACCTAGATCAATTTTGAGAAATGGCCGTATCACTGTTTCCACTGTCAAATCAATCTAAGTGGAATGGAGTGGGACGGCTCTGGTGTTCCCTTGTGTATGCCACTATATGGCGTCCATGCGTCATCATATTTGAAGATTGGCGTGTATTCATTTTATATTGCAAATCAAATTGGATATCAGTAATGATGGGTGAGCATGCTTGGCACTGCTCGGTACTCGATCAACCATATGGGTACTCGTATTGCAGGTGCTCGAATGTATAGTTCGTGAAACAAGGAACACAAAGCACAGGCACGCTTCACTGAATGATGTGACACAGAATTTCTTAAAGAAAAAAACCCGTACCTACACACAGAAATCAGTAATGACCATTAGGTGCAATTCAATAATAGCTATGGTGTAGGGGTTTAAAAGGACCGATAAGACCATTCGGTATTAAACATTAAACCGAAAAAAGGAAAGCCGAACAAAATGTAAAAAAAAACTATCTTTATTAGATTTACATAAAAAATATATATTTCTTTGTCGCTCTATTGGGAGACCCAGACAATTGGGTTGTATAGGCTGTGCCTCCAGAGGCCGCACAAAGTACTACACTTAAAAGTGTTAAGTCCCTCCCCTTCTGCCTATACACCCCCCGTGCTCCCACGGACTCCTCAGTTTTTTGCTTTGTGCGAAGGAGGTCAGACACGCACAGCACAGCTCCACAGATTGGTCAGCAGCAGCTGCTGACCATGTCGGATGGAAGAAAAGTGGGCCCATATAGGGCCCCCAGCATGCTCCCTTCTCACCCCACTCTTGTCGGCGGTGTTGTTAAGGTTGAGGTATCCATTGCGGGTACGGAGGCTGGAGCCCACATGCTGCTTTCCTTCCCCATCCCCCTCAGGGCTCTGGGTGAAGTGGGATCCTATCGGTCTCCAGGCACTGAGACCGTGCTTCATCCACAACTCCTGTGGAGCCTGATGGATAGGAGCCGGGTACCGTTCAGGGACATGGCCCTGCTACGTGAAGGTACTCTGTATCCCTGTGGGGACCGCGCACGGCAACACCTCAGCTTTGCTGGATGTGCTAGTGCACCGGGCCGCGGCGCTGACCGGGTTAAATGTGCCATTACACACTCAGCGTCGCTGAGTGTGTTTATATGTAGGGGCTACCGCGCTAACCGCCGCTGCCATGGGAAACTGCGGCGCGGCTGGGACTTGTAGTTCGCCGGGGACTTCGGCGTGTGCCGCGCTTTTACGGCAGCCACGCTTATACTCGAGTCCTCGGCTTGCTTGCGGCCTAGTTTTCCCTTTCTCCCGCCCTCAGCCCTGACAGGCAGGGGGAAGGGCGGGACGCTGCACGGAACGAGCAGCACTGAGGGCTGGAGTATGATTTGCATACTCCACCCCCCCTCACTGTGCACAGTGCGGGCACCAGTTCCCGCACTTTCTCGGCCACGCCCACGGCTCCCTCCTCTCGTCAGGACGCCGCAGCCATTCCTGTCAGCTCCTCCGACGCTGCAGAGAGGGACAAACCCTGGGAGACCCAGACACGGTCTCTGGTGGCCTCACAACCGTTTTAAAGCGGGTGGTAAGCAGCACCTGTTGGTGCTAGCCCCAGGGTGCTGTAGTGTATTGATACATTATTTGTTTATAGTATATACTCTACACTGTATGAGCACAGTTCATTCTGGCTATATACCCTATTGTGTTACACAGGGAAAACAATAGCATGGCGCCCACAAAAGGCAGGGGTGCCAAAACACAGGCTTATTATGCTGCCTGCGCCGCATGTATGACCCCACTACCGGCAGGTTCCACTGACTCTTATTGTGTGCACTGTTCGGCCCCTGTGGCACTTATTCAGCCAGAGCCTCTGCTAAGAGGGGCCCAGGGGGAGCCACCTGTTGACACTGTCCAGGTGACGGGGACTGAGTTTGCAAAACTCTCTGAGACTATGGCTAAGATACTAGAAGCCTTGCAATCCAGGCCGGTATCTCAGCAAAGGGACTCTGTTGAATCATTGTCCCCTGACCCCCCTCAGTTGGTCCAACAATGTCCTCCCGGGGTATCTCATACATCCCAGGCTGAGGGTTATGACTTAGACCCCAGCCCCAGACCGAATAAGCGGGCTCGCTTAGAATTTCCCTCGACATCATATTGTTCAGGGTCTCAGCGGGGGGAATCTCTGGTTGATGATGCGGAGACAGCTGATCAGGATTCTGATCCTGAGGGCGCTCTCAATCTTAATACTCCAGACGGGGACGCCATAGTGAACGATCTTATTGCGTCCATCAATCAAATGCTGGATATCTCTCCCTCAGCTCCTCCGGCGGAGGAGTCAGTGTCTCAGCAGGAGAAATTCCGTTTCAGGTTCCCCAAGCGTACACCGAGTATGTTTCTAGACCACTCTGATTTCAGAGAGGCAGTCCAGAATCATCATGCTTGTCCAGATAAGCGTTTTTCTAAGCGCCTTAAGGATACACGTTATCCTTTTCCCCCTGACGTGGTTAAAGGTTGGACTCAGTGTCCCAAAGTGGATCCTCCAATCTCCAGACTGGCGGCTAGATCCATACTAGCAGTGGAAGATGGGGCCTCGCTCAAAGATGCCACTGACAGGCAGATGGAGCTCTGGTTGAAATCCATCTATGAAGCTATCGGAGCTTCTTTTGCCCCAGCATTCGCAGCCGTATGGGCGCTACAAACTATTTCAGCAGGTCAGGCGCAAATTGAAGCGGCCGCGCCACAAGTGGCATCCATTACCACCCAGACCTCGGCAATTGCGTCTTACGCTATTAATGCTGTCCTGGACTCTGCGAGCCGTACGGCGGTTGCGGCCGCCAATTCGGTGGTACTCCGCAGGGCCTTGTGGCTACGTTAATGGAAGGCAGATTCTGCTTCCAAAAAGCGCTTAACCAGTTTGCCAATTTCTGGTGACAGGCTGTTTGGCGAGCGTCTGGATGAAATCATCAAACAATCCAAGGGAAAGGATACATCCTTACCCCAGCCCAAACAGAACATACCCCAACAGAGGAGAGGGCAGTCGAGGTTTCGGTCCTTTCGGGGCGCGGGCAGGTCCCAATTCTCCTCGTCCAAAGGGTCTCAGAAGGAACAAAGGAACTCTGATGCATGGCGGTCTAAGTCACGTCCTAAAAAGACCACCGGAGGCGCCGCTAACAAAGCGGCTTCCTCATGACTTTCGACCTCCTCTAGTAGCATCCTCGGTCGGTGGCAGGCTCTCCCGCTTTTGCGACACCTGGCTGCCACAAATAAAAGACCGCTGGGTGAGAGACATTCTGTCTCACGGTTACAAGATAGAGTTCACCTCTCGTCCCCCGACTCGATTCTTCAGGTCATCCCCGCCTCCCGAGCGAGCCGAGGCTCTTCTGCAGGCGCTGGGCACTCTGAAGGCGGAAGGAGTGGTGGTCCCTGTTCCTCTTCAGCAACAGAGCCACGGTTTTTACTCCAACTTGTTTGTGGTCCCAAAGAAGGACGGGTCTTTCCGCCCGGTCCTGGACCTGAAACTGCTCAACAAACACGTAAAAACCCGACGGTTCAGGATGGAATCCCTCCGCTCCGTCATCGCCTCAATGTCCCAAGGAGATTTCCTGGCATCGATCGATATCAAAGATGCTTATCTCCACGTACCGATTGCTCCAGAGCACCAGCGCTTCTTGCGCTTCGCCATAGGAAACGAACACCTGCAATTTGTGGCACTGCCGTTCGGCCTGTCAACAGCCCCACGGGTTTTTACCAAGGTGATGGCTACTGTAGTAGCGCTCCTACACTCGCAGGGTCACTCGGTGATTCCGTATTTGGACGATCTGCTGATCAAGGCACCCTCTCAAGAGGCATGTCAACGCAGCCTCGACGCTACCCTGGAGACTCTCCAGGGTTTCGGGTGGATCATCAATTTTCCAAAGTCAAATCTGACACTGGCCCAATCGCTGACATATCTTGGCATGGAGTTTCATACCCTCTCAGCGATAGTGAAGCTTCCGCTGATCAAGCAGCAGTCACTACAGAAAGGGGTACAATCTCTCCTTCAAGGCCAGTCACACCCCTTGAGGCGCCTCATGCACTTCCTGGGGAAGATGGTGGCAGCAATGGAGGCAGTCCCTTTCGCGCAGTTTCACCTGCGTCCCCTTCAATGGGACATCCTACGCAAATGGGACAGGAAGCCGACGTCCCTCGACAGGACCGTCTCCCTCTCTCAGGCGACCAAAGCTTCCCTTCGGTGGTGGCTCCTTCCCACTTCATTATCGAAGGGGAAATCCTTCCTACCCCCATCCTGGGAAGTAGTCACGACGGACGCGAGTCTGTCAGGGTGGGGAGCGGTTTTTCTCCACCACAGGGCTCAGGGTACGTGGACCCAGCAAGAGTCCTCGCTTCAGATCAATGTTCTGGAAATACGGGCAGTGTATCTTGCCCTGAAAGCGTTCCAGCAGTGGTTGAAGGGCAAGCCGATCCGAATTCAGTCGGACAACTCCACAGCGGTGGCATACATCAACCACCAAGGCGGCACACGCAGCCGGCAAGCCTTCCAGGAAGTCCGGCGGATTTTGATGTGGGTGGAAGCCACGGCCTCCACCATATCCGCAGTTCACATCCCAGGCGTGGAAAACTGGGAAGCAGATTATCTCAGTCGCCAGGGCATGGACGCAGGGGAATGGTCCCTTCACCCGGACGTGTTTCAGGAGATCTGTTGCCGCTGGGGGGTGCCGGACGTCGACCTCATGGCGTCCCGGCACAACAACAAGGTACCAATGTTCATGGCACGGTCTCAAGATCCCAGAGCTCTGGCGGCAGACGCCTTAGTTCAGGATTGGTCGCAGTTTCAGCTCCCTTATGCGTTTCCTCCGCTGGCACTGTTGCCCAGAGTGTTACGCAAGATCAGGGCCGAATGCCGCCGCGTCATCCTCGTCGCTCCAGACTGGCCGAGGCGGTCGTGGTACCCGGATCTGTGGCATCTCACGTTCGGCCAACCGTGGGCACTACCAGACCTACCAGACTTGCTATCTCAAGGGCCGTTTTTCCATCTGAATTCTGCGGCCCTCAACCTGACTGTGTGGCCATTGAGTCCTGGATCCTAGCGTCTTCAGGGTTATCTCAAGACGTCATTGCCACTATGAGACAAGCTAGGAAACCAACGTCCGCTAAAATCTACCACAGGACGTGGAAAATTTTCCTGTCGTGGTGTTCTGCTCAGGGTATTTCTCCCTGGCCTTTTGCCTTGCCCGCTTTTCTGTCCTTCCGTCAATCTGGACTGGAAAAGGGTTTGTCGCTCGGCTCTCTTAAGGGACAAGTCTCAGCGCTCTCTGTGTTTTTCCAGAAGCGCCTAGCCAGACTTCCACAGGTACGCACGTTCCTGCAGGGGGTTTGTCACATCGTCCCTCCTTACAAGCGGCCGTTAGAACCCTGGGATCTGAACAGGGTGCTGATGGTTCTTCAGAAACCACCATTCGAGCCAATGAGGGATAATCCTCTCTCACGCCTTTCGCAGAAAGTGGTTTTTCTAGTAGCAGTCACTTCACTTCGGAGAGTGTCTGAGCTAGCAGCGCTTTCATGCAAAACCCCTTTCCTGGTGTTTCACCGGGACAAGGTGGTTCTACGTCCGGTTCCGGAATTTCTCCCTAAGGTGGTATCCACCTTTCATCTCAATCAGGATATCTCCTTACCTTCTTTTTGTCCTCATCCAGTTCACCAATGTGAAAAGGATTTGCACTTGTTAGATCTGGTGAGAGCACTCCGAATCTACATTTCTCGTACGGCGCCCCTGCGCCGCTCGGATGCACTCTTTGTCCTTGTCGCTGGCCAGCGTAAAGGGTCACAGGCTTCCAAATCAACCCTGGCTCGGTGGATCAAGGAGCCAATTATCGAAGCTTACCGTTCGGCTGGGCCTCCGGTTCCCTCAGGGCTGAAGGCCCATTCTACCAGAGCCGTGGGCGCGTCCTGGGCTTTGAGGCACCAGGCTACGGCTCAGCAGGTGTGTCAGGCGGCTACCTGGTCGAGTCTGCACACTTTCACGAAACACTATCAAGTGCATACCTATGCTTCGGCGGATGCCAGCCTAGGTAGACGAGTCCTTCAGGCGGCGGTTGCCCACCTGTAGGAAGAGGCCGTTTTACGGCTCTCTTACGAGGTATTATTTTACCCACCCAGGGACTGCTTTTGGACGTCCCAATTGTCTGGGTCTCCCAATAGAGCGACAAAGAAGAAGGGAATTTTGTTTACTTACCGTAAATTCCTTTTCTTCTAGCTCTAATTGGGAGACCCAGCACCCGCCCCTGTTTTTTTGTGTACACATGTTGTTCATGTTGAATGGTTTCAGTTCTCCGATATTCCTTCGGATTGAAGTTACTTTAAACCAGTTTATAATTCTTTTTCCTCCTTCTTGCTTTTGCACCAAAACTGAGGAGCCCGTGGGAGCACGGGGGGTGTATAGGCAGAAGGGGAGGGGCTTAACACTTTTGAGTGTAATACTTTGTGCGGCCTCCGGAGGCATAGCCTATACACCCAATTGTCTGGGTCTCCCAATTAGAGCTAGAAGAAAAGGAATTTACGGTAAGTAAACAAAATTCCCTTCTTCTTCATCGTTCCTTATGGGAGACCCAGACCATGGGTGTATAGCTTCTGCCTCCGGAGGACACACAAAGTACTACACTAAAAAGTGTAGCTCCTCCCTCCGAGCATATACACCCCCTGGATGACCACATCTAGCCAGTTCAATGCTTTGTGTTCAGGAGGTCACACACACATGCATTCTCATCTGATTTTTGATTTCAAAGAGTTGGAAGAAAAGCGGGTCCAAGCTGGACCCCCGGCATGTCCCTTCACACCCCACTGTTGCGGCGGTGCTGTTAAGGTTGATTTACAAGGCTGGAGCCTTACATGCCGCGCTCCTTCACCATCCCTCGGGCTCTGGCTTGAAGTGGGAGCCATCACAGTTCTCACTGCTTTGCAGGAGACCGGTCTCCATCCGCAGCCCTTTCAGGACCCTGCCGGACGGAGCGCTCACCCCTCAGGGACCTGGCCCTGCGTCTCATAAGCTAAGTATTGAGACGTTATTCAAGGGTCCCTTGTGCATTTATTGTGGGGAGAGTGTGTTATGTCACTGTGCTGTGATTTCCGTCCGGTTCTCTGGTTTTCTCCTGAGAAACGCGCCGAGGGTGCCTGCTCGTCGGCCGCATGGGAAAATTTAGGCCCCGGCTTCGGCTGCGGCCTAGTTTCGTTTTCACTGCCCCTGCATGTCAGTCATGCAGGGGGACAGTGCGGCGCCGCCCACCGGCCGTTCAGCAGAGGGGAGGACACTCCTCTCTGAGGAGATGTTTCCCTCCCCTGTATATCCCCTTGGCCCTCCGGTTCCCGCTCTTGGAGTAATCCTCCGCCCCCCCTCCTCACTCCGGCGCTATTTTATCAGCGTTCACACACTGATCGGCGCTGGCTGTTGCAGCTCTGCATCTGTCTGGGGGTTCAAGCTGTGGAATCCGGAGGGCACACAAAACGGTCTGGTAAGCCACAACCTCTGGTTGTGGACTTTCTTGTACTCTCTGGGGGTCATTCTGAAGGAGTGTGTTCTTTACTGCAGAACCTCCACCTCAGCAGCATGTCTCTCACTAGGAGCAAGGCTTTACTCTATATGCACTGCATGTCAGCTCATACTGCCTGAACCGAGCACATATCCACATTGTGATGCCTGCTTTAACATGGTGGTGCCTCAGCCTGGAGTCTCCCCAGGGGTCCCTCCGGCTGCTCCGGCCCCGGTGGCTGAACCCCCGGCTTGGGTAGCTTCGTTTTCTAAAGCTATCTCCCAGTCCCTTGCCGACTCCATGGGACAGCTGTCCCGGACTCTGCTGACCATGCATCAGCCCCCTTCTCAGGGCGCCTCTGCTGCTCCGACTCGCTCTGAGAGCTCACAGAGGATTTTTCATCTGTTCCCGTCCTCCTAAACGGAGACGCAGGGACTCTTCTCCTTCCTCGTCCAACGGCTCTGATTCACGAGCTGAATTGCAGAGCGAGGAGGATGCCTTTACTGTGGGCTCGGACGCTACCTCTATGTACCCCATTGATTTATCTGAAGGGGATGCGGATGTTAGTGACTTGATTGCGTCCATTAATTCCGTACTGGACCTCAATCCACCAGTGTCAGAGGAACAAGCCTCTCTGGTAGAAAAACACCAGTTTACCTCACCTAAGAGAGCAAGGAGTATGTTTTTTAACCACTCCAGTTTTCAGGCCACTGTGACCAAGCCCAGGGCCTGTCCTGACAAACTCTTCCCAAAGCGTAGTTCTGATGAACGTTTTCCCTTTCCACCAGAGGTGGTCAAGGAGTGGCATTCACCAAAGGTAGATCCTCCAGTGTCTAGAGCCCGGACAGTTGTATCTGTGGCCGATGGCACCTCACTTAAGGATCCCACTGACCGCCAGGTTGACCTTCTGGCCAAATCTGTATATGAGGCGGCAGGGGCCTCGTTCTCCCCGTCTTTTGCAGCGGTGTGGGCTCTTAAGGCCGTCTCTGCCTCTCTGGAGGAGATGCATTCCCTCACCAGGGACTCTATGCCGAAATGGTTGCCTTAATTTCCCAGGCTTCGGTTTTTTCATCCTATGCCATGTCTGCCATTCTGGAGGCTCCTCACCGCATGGCGGTGGCTTCCGCTAATTCCCTCGCGCTCCGCAGGATCTTGTGGCTTCGAGAGTGGAAAGCAGACGCTTCTTCTAAGAAGTACCTTGCTGGGCTCCCCTTTGCTGGGTCCCGGCTGTTCGGTGAACAACTGGATGAAATTATTAAGGAAGCTACTCATGGGAAGAGTATTTCCTTGCCACAAACTAAAACCAGGAAACCTGTCCAGGGCAGGAACCAGTCGAGGTTTCGTTCCTTTCGTTCCTCTAACTGGTCATCCTCTAAGCCCTCAGCCTCGTCCACTAACTCAGCCAAGGATCGAAAACCCAGCTGGCGCACGAAGCCGCGTCCTCAGAAAAGCGGAGGAGCCGCTGCCACTAAGGCAGTCTCCTCTTGACTATCTGGCTGCGCCAGCAACGTCCTTGGTCGGTGGCAGGCTCTCCCACTTTGGCGACGTGTGGTTCCAACTCGTCTCCGATCAGTGGGTGAGAGATATAATCTCTCACGGCTACAGGATAGAATTTTCTTCCAGCCCGCCAAACAGATTTTTTCTGTCGGCTCCCCCCTGCTCCAAAGCCGCCGCCTTCTCTCAGGCCGTGGCTTCCTTGCAGGCCAACGGAGTAATTGTACCGGTTCCCGCCCGGGAACGGTTCAGAGGTTTCTACTCAAACCTCTTCCTAGTCCCCAAGAAGGACGGTTCCTTCCGGCCCATCCTGGATCTCAAGCTTCTCAACAAGCATGTTCAGGTGCGGCACTTTCGCATGGAATCTCTGCGATCGGTCATTGCCGCAATTACCCAAGGAGATTTTCTAGCATCCATCGACATCAGAGATGCCTATCTGCATGTGCCAATTGCAGTTTCACACCAGCGTTGGCTACGTTTTGCAATCGGAGAGGAACATTTCCAATTCGTGGCTCTCCCCTTCGGGTTAGCCACGGCCCCTCGGGTATTCACCAAGGTCATGGCAGCAGTCCAGGGGTTGGCAGTGATTCCTTACCTGGACGACCTTCTAGTCAAGCCTTCATCCAGTGCAGACTGTCAGCGCAGTGTCTCGCTCACTCTCACCACTCTAGTCCAGTTCGGGTGGCTTGTCAATCTACCCAAGTCCACTCTGACCCTGACCCAGGAATTTACGTACCTAGGGATGCAATTCGAGACTGTGCCGGCACTTGTGAAGCTGCCCTTAGTCAAACAGCAGTCCCTTCATCTGGCGGTACGCTCTCTGCTGAGGCCCCGCCGTCATTCCATCAGGCACCTCATGCAGGTGCTGGGTCAGATGGTGGCGTCAATGGAAGCGGTTCCCTTTGCCCAGTTCCATCTGCGTCCCCTGCAGCTGGACATCCTCCGCTGTTGGGACAAGCGGACCTCTTCCTTGCACAGGCCAGTGGCTCTGTCGCCACAGACCAGGAGCTCTCTTCAGTGGTGGCTTTGGCCTCTCTCTCTGTCCCAGGGACGCTCCTTTCTGGCCCCGTCCTGGGTGATTCTCACCACGGACGCCAGTCTATCCGGCTGGGGAGCAGTGTTTCTCCACCACCGAGCACAGGGCACTTGGACTCCGTCCGAATCAGCCCTCTCGATCAATGTGCTGGAAATCAGAGCTGTGCTCCTAGCTCTCGTATTCTTTCACCACCTGTTGGCGGGCAAGCACATTCGAGTCCAGTCAGACAACGCGACAGCAGTTGCCTACATCAATCACCAGGGCGGGACACGCAGCCGCCTGGCAATGTTGGAAGTTCAACGTATCCTTCAGTGGACGGAAGACTCCAAGTCCACCATATCCGCAGTCCACATCCCAGGTGTAGAAAGCTGGGAGGCAGATTATCTCAGCCGTCAAACCGTGGACAGCGGCGAGTGGGCCCTGCATCCGGCAGTGTTCCGGTCAATCTGCCGCAAGTGGGGCACTCCGGAAGTGGATCTAATGGCATCCCGGCACAACATCAAGGTCCCGGTTTACGTGGCTCGCTCCCACGATCCTCAGGCCTTGGCGGCGGACGCGCTGGTTCAGGATTGGTCCCAGTTTCGTCTGTCTTACGTGTTTCCCCCTCTAGCTCTCTTGCCCAGAGTCCTGCGCAAGATCAGAATGGAGGGCCGTCGGGTCATAATCATTGCTCCAGACTGGCCCAGGCGAGCTTGGTACCCAGACCTGCTCCGTCTGTCCGTAGAGGTGCCGTGGCATCTCCCGGACCGCCCAGACCTTCTCTCACAAGGTCCGTTTTTCCGCCAGAATTCTGCGGCTCTCAGATTGACGGCGTGGCTCTTGAGTCCTGGATCCTGACGGCTTCAGGCATTCCTTCCGAGGTCATCTTCACTATGACTCAGGCTCGGAAGTCTTCCTCGGCCAGGATTTACCACAGGACTTGGAGAATTTTCCTGTCCTGGTGTCGCTCTTCCGGCCATGCTCCTTGGCCGTTTCCTTGCCGACCATCCTGTCCTTTCTACAGTCCGGTCTGCAGCTAGGACTATCCCTCAATTCCCTCAAGGGACAGGTCTCGGCTCTGTCTGTGTTGTTCCAGCGGCGTATCGCCCGACTGGCCCAGGTGCGCACCTTCATGCAGGGCGCATCTCTCATCATTCCGCCTTACCGGCGGCCTCTGGATCCCTGGGACCTCAATCTGGTCCTCACGGCCTTACAGAAACCCCCTTCGAGCCTCTTTGGGAGGTTTTCTTTGTTTTGTCTTTCACAGAAAGTGGTCTTTCTAGTGGCCATAACTTCTCTCAGGAGAGGCTCTGATTTGGCTGCGCTCTCTTCGGAGTCACCCTTTTTGGTTTTTCACCAAGGCAAGGTGGTTCTCCGTCCGACTCCGGACTTTCTCTCTAAGGTGGTGTCTCCTTTCCACCTTAACCAGGACATTTCATTGCCTTCCCTTTGTCCGGCCCCTGTGCATCGCTTTGAGAAAGCGTTGCATACTTTAGATTTGGTGCGGGCGCTCCGGATCTATGTGTCACGCACCGCTGCCCTTAGGCGGTGCACCTCTCTTTTCTGCACACCTTTTCGAAGCACTACCAGGTGCATGCTCATGCTTCGGCAAATGAGAGCTTGGGCAGACGCATCCTTCAGGCGGCTGTCGCCCATTTGTGAAGTTAGGTTTTGCCTACTTCTCAGTTTCTGTTTATTTCCCACCCATGGACTGCTTTGAGACGTCCCATGGTCTGGGTCTCCCATAAGGAACGATGAAGAAAAAGAGAATTTTGTTTACTTACAGTAAATTCTTTTTCTTATAGTTCCGACATGGGAGACCCAGCACCCTCCCTGTTGCCTGTTGGCAGTTCTTGTTCCGTGTGTTTTCACCGGCTGTTGTTGTAGACAGAGTAAAACCCGGAATAACCGGAACCTCTATCTCTACTTGTGGGTGGATGTCCTCCTTCAGCTTTTGCACTAAACTGGCTAGATGTGGTCATCCAGGGGGTGTATATGCTCGGAGGGAGGAGCTACACTTTTTAGTGTAATACTTTGTGTGTCCTCCGGAGGCAGAAGCTATACACCCATGGTCTGGGTCTCCCATGTCGGAACTATAAGAAAAAGAATTTACGGTAAGTAAACAAAATTCTCTTTATTTTGGGTTTTATAATGGCACAAGCAATTGGCTGGAATGAAAGGAGCGTCACAAATAGAAAAAACCTGCATGATGCACAATAGATGGGTACAATTTGCAATAATAAATATAAATAACCGCTATGTACAAAGGAATTGCAGAAAGTACCAATATTGATAAAAAAAAACTGAAAAAAGTGTCACATGCCAGGAGGTATTATTATTTGTAAACAAAATTATATATATATAATTAAACACACGAAATATAATTGCTACCATAGTAAGTAGCAATAATGAAACCACAAAGTAGTGGTAAGAGGCACTGGTACACTGTGCACCAACAATTACTGACTTCATGTAGTTGTGAGAAGTGAAATCATGTGCCAGCTACATGTAGTTCCAGGTGTGTAGCACAATGAAAGGCTCCTCCACTAGTCAAAGGGCACAGATAATGGCCGTAAGACAAAGAAGGGTGAATAAAGATAAACAGAGGGTATTTACCAGGATGTAGCAGGAGCACCAAGCCAAGGATGTGACACTCACCCTGATGCGCGCATGTTTCGGTGCAATCTTCTTCAGGAAGTTGAAGAAGATTGCACCAAAATGTGCGTGCGTCGGGGTGGGCGTCACATCCTTGGCTTTTCTTTGCTGGGGGAAGGAAATGCATGCATTTAGGTGCACCTTTGTGACCTCAAAAATGTACCAAAATTGCATTAAAGGATCCAGTGTGGGAACTTACCCTTACAGCTCAAGATTACATTGATTCATTCGGTAGGGGAACCAGTGGTACAGTCATTCCTCCAAAGTGTCCTGGTAATCGTTTTTCAACACTTTTATGTGAGGCTGCATGTTGCTTATGCTCCTGTGACTGGCCTAAACTTGCTTTGATTGGCTGCAGCATTTTTAGGCTTGTCTCTAATCAAACACATTTGGGACGTCCTTGGTCAGCAGTTACAAAGGCAGCTGCCAACAGCGGATCTTGATGATTTGTGTGCCCAACTGCATTCAGCGTGGCAGAACATTCCTCAGATAACCATTAATAACTGTGATGTTTGGAAAATTTTGTTTGCATTTTTTAATCTATCTATAGATTTTGTGTATAAATCCTGTGATTTCCACAATTTCACGACTTTTCCTTTTTGATGTAATTTCAATGTTGAAGAGTTCATACGATTAGTATATTGTTTAGTATTGTAATATTAGTTCATATGCATTAATAGACTCTATGATCCAATTATAGGATCGGTATCAACATTCACTACTCGTTACTTTTCTTTCCCTCTAAGCATTTCTCTCATGTTCCCAGTGGATGTGGTAGTCTGGTCTCTTCAGCCCAATCTTCATGTTTTCATTGATTTTGATGGATCATTCCATACACATAGCATTCCATTCTGTATTGATGTACTTCTCTGTTCTCTACTGGTGTACCAACAGTGATCTAAAATGTATTCCCCATCTTGTGTATAGGTGATGATTAGTAAAGAGGTAAGCGGGGTTTACACGCTGCGACATCGCTAGCATCGGCTACCAATGTTGAGCGCGATAGTCCCGCCCCCGTCGTACGTGCGATATTGTCTGATCGCTGCCGTAGCAAACATTATCGCTACGGCAGTGTCACACGCACATACCTGCTCTGCGACGTCGCTCTGGCCGGCGAACCGCCTCCTTTCTAAGAGGGCGGGTCGTGCGGCGTCACAGTGACGTCACACGGCAGGCGTCCAATAGAAGCGGAGGGGCAGAGATGAGCGGGACTTAACATCCCGCCCACCTCCTTCCTTCCGCATTGCCGGTGGAGGCAGGTAAGGAGATGTTCGTCGCTCCTGCGGTGTCGCACACAGCGATGTGTGGTGCCGCAGGAACGAGGAACAACATCGCTAATAAAAAGAAAACGTTTTTTGTTTCAGGACGACCTCTCCGCGGCAAACGATTTTGACCGCTTTTGCGATCGTTTAAGGTTGCTCATAAGTGTCACACGCTGCAATATCGTTAATGACGCCGGATGTGCGTCACAAACACCGTGACCCCGACGATAAAACATTAACGATATCGTAGCATGTAAACCCCGCTGTAGTCTGCTTTGTTGTTAGAAGCTCTAAACGATAAACTAATGGTCCGGTGTGCCATGGGTGGGAACCAGATCAAGATCCTTGGGGATGATACATCGAAAAAAAAGTTTTGTTATTACCACTTTGCCTTGTTCACTCCTACCATTTTGTGCCTGCATCTCTTATATAGACAGTGTCTTCATGATTACAGACCTCATACAGTGATACTCCCTTACATCTATCTGCTTTACAACATGCTTCCTACATAAAGCACTCAATTTAGAGGTTTTAATGACCCTCCTCCTTTTTTCTTTTTTTTTCACTCGTGTCAGTAACTTTTGCTTTGCTTTATTTAGCAATTACATATATATTTTTTGTATTTCCGTTTTTCACTTACCAGGCTAAACAGAAGGTGGATGCCTATCATCTGCAGCTGCAGAATTTGTTGTATGAAGTTATGCACCTCCAGAAGGAGATCACCAAATGTCTGGAGTTTAAGTAATCCTTCCCTGTCTATGAATACAAATACACATCTTTCAGTTTTTCAGGCCTTCATGTAATGATTTGCAACTCTACTTTCCTTCCAGATCCAAGCATGAGGAAATTGAACTTGTAGGTGTGGAAGAATTTTATCGAGAGGCTCCTCCAGAGATTAGCAAACCAGAGACCACATCAAGTGACCCACATCAGCAAACGTTATCTCGCCTGGACTGGGAGCTGGAACAGAGGAAGAGGTTAGATCCAGTTGTTCTGCGCTGATCCATCTTGCTACCGGCAGCTTGCTACCGGCAGCTTGCTACCGGCAGCTTGCTACCGGCAGCTTGTTACCGGCAGCTTGTTACCGGCAGCTTGCTACCAGCAGCTTTCTCATACATGTTGGGAACATTTATTTGTTATATTTGTCCATAATGTTGTCATTCTAGTCCATAATGCTCTTCGTATTTTGTAAAACCATCATTCATTTTTTATTCCTGGCCATTCTTAGGTTGGCAGAGAAGTATAAGGAGAGTTTGGCCAGCAAGGAGAAGATTCTAAAGGAGATTGAAGTTAAGAAGGAATATCTGAACAGCCTCCAGCCACAGCTACACAGCATTATGCAGGTTATTTGCCCAAATAACATCACAACATTGACTTTTCATATCCTTCTAGATTGTGCCGCCCTGCTCAGTTACTTTTAAAGGGAATCTGTCAGCTGGTTTTTGACACCTAATCTGAGAGTAGTGTAACTTGGGGGCAGAGACCCTGATTCCAGCAATGTATCCCATACTGAGCTACTTTTAGTGTAGTTTTGATAAAATCAGTGTAATCAGCAGTAGATTATCACTACAGGACTACTTGTTGTACTGCCAGGTAGTCCAGGATATTCATGAGCTCTGTGTAACTGCTAGATCTGCAGCAGAAAAAACATTGATTTCATCAAACAGCTCAGTAAGTGACACATCGCTGTAATCAGGGTCTCTATCTCTACATTATGCTGCTCTGATATGGGAGAGCAAAACCCTGGTGACAGATTCCCTTTAGTAACCTGCTCGCTGTTCCTCCCACTGCATTCCAGTTCTTTTACTACTTATTGCCTTTTTGCAGCCAAAATTAGCATTTGTCGCATAATACCTATTCCATAGACTTGGTTATCAGTCTATGATTGACTCATCTATGCTATTCACTGCTGAAAAATAGGAAACCCTCCCCATGTCACTTGCCTGTAGTTCAAGAACAATAAAAAAAAAAAATAATGGCTGACTTTGATATAATCGTTTTCCTACCTATCCCTTTCATATATCGTTCCAGTTATGGTGAAAGCTGTAATCCCATATCACAGTATTTCTATGGTCAGCAGATGTAGTTTAATAGATTAAAAGGGTTGTTCATTCCTGGTTTACTGTGTATGTTTTTATGTTTGACCTTTTCGTTTTATGCACCTGTTTGGTCTATGCTTATCTATGGGAACTGCTGCAGATGGGTCCGGAGGTCCCCGCTTGCTGCCCCCTGCTGTTACATATGTGTACTCACCCTTATGGCGAAGGAGGTTAATATAGTGGCCTGGAATGTGCGAGGATTGGGTGAAGCCACTAAAAGATGTGCAGTTTTTCTGTTTCTACAGCAGCTTAAGCCAGACATAATATTCTTATCAGAAACGCACTTGGTGAAGGAGCGGCTCCACTTGCTCCACAAAAAATGGATAGCCCATGAGTACCACTCTGTATATACCACACATTCCAGGGGGGTGAGTGTCCTGGTACACAGGACAGTGCCGTTTGAGTGTCTTAAAGCTTCTGTGGATCAGGAGGGTAGATTTGTATGTCTTTACTGTGTCCTTCATAATGTGCGCTGTGTTCTAGTTGCAATTTATATTCCGCCGCCATACACAGGGGAACCATTGAAACGTATCCTCAATTTTGTTGCTTCCCTCCCTGAGGTCCCCACCCTATTAGTAGGAGACTATAATAATTACTTGCACCCGTATTGGGATAAGTTACATACAGGGAATATCTCAGTGGGGGCGGCAGCTACATCCCTTGCCAGACTGATGGAGGAGGTGGGATATGTAGATATTTGGCGTATTAGAAACCCGCAGGTCCGGCAGTATTCATGCTATTCTAGTTCTCATCATTCACTGTCCCGGATTGACCTGGCCATTGGAAATGCTCAGCTGCTGCCTTGTGTAGCTTCAGTCACGTACCTGGCCAGGGGGGTGTCTGACCACTCCCCACTACAGGTCCGTCTAAGGCTTGGGGACCCGGACCGGCTGGCGGGGATACCTTGGCGGCTCAACCCTTTTTGGATACAACTGATAGGGGGCACTCTGACTGACACTATACGGGAATATTTTGTGACAAATGACGGTACGGCATCTAAACATATAGTGTGGGACACAATGAAGGCGTATGTTCGTGGGACATATATTAGGGAAATTTGCACCCGAAAGGCGAAAACAAGAGAGCGCACTAAGTATCTGACGGACACTTTAGGTGATGCAGAACGACTTCTTATATCTAACCCTACAGATGATGCCAAGCGGGACTTAGAGAGGGCACAGAGAGCTCTGAGAGACCATATGACTTCCTTGGCCACTAACAAACGCTTTTTCCTTAAGCAGCGGTACTTTACGGAGGGGGAGAGTGTGGGACATCTCTTGGCTACAATTGCTAGGGCGCAGGAGGGATTGACCTATATCACCAAATTGAAACTTGACACTGGAGAGGAGGTGAGGGACAGCGGGAGGATTGTGGAGGTCATGCAACAGTATTACACCCAATTATACTCCTCTAAATCGCATTATGGGGATGAGGAACTGCGGGACTTTGTGGAGGAGATCACTCTCCCCAGTCTGTCAGATAGTGAGAGAGAATCCCTGAATAGAGATATAGACCTGGAGGAGCTGGAGGAGGCGCTCGGTCAAATCCAAAATGAAAAGGCCCCAGGTGCGGACGGACTCCCGGGTGAATTCTACAAATTATATACCCATCTGCTGCTGCCAAGACTCTTGGATGTGTTCAGAGATGCTGAGGAGAAGGGATCCCTCCCTGCATCCATGAGGGAGGCTATTATTGTTCTGATTTTAAAACCCGGGAAAGATCCGACCGCGCCTGACTCCTATCGCCCAATCTCGCTGCTTACATTAGATATTAAATTAATCGCTAAAATTCTAGCTAACAGGTTGTCCCGGGTGATCACGTCAGTGATCCACGAGGATCAGACTGGATTCATCCCCAATAAATCTACTTCCATTAATTTGCGACGTTTATTCCTGGGGATACAGCTAAGTTCTGAGGGGAGAAACAAGGAGAGAGCAGTCCTGTCATTAGATGCAGCCAAAGCCTTTGACAGTATTGAATGGAATTTCCTATGGGTAGTTTTGGAGAAATTGGGTCTTGGCTCCAGATTTATTGGCTGGGTCAAATTGTTATATGCCTCTCCGCGGGCCAGGATTCGAGTTAATCGTTGTACCTCCTCGTCTTTTAATTTGGCCAGGGGCACGAGACAGGGCTGTCCTCTCTCTCCATTACTATTTGCAGCGGCAATTGAACCATTGGCGGCTATGCTTCGTGCATCCGCTGGCGTAAAGGGGTTTGAGATAGGCGGTCTGGAGCATAAGGTTTCCCTCTATGCGGACGATTTGTTGCTGTATCTCAGGGAGGTGGGGACATCGGTGGGCCCAGCAATAAATAATATTATAGAATTTGGTAGGCGCTCGGGACTCCTAATAAACTGGAAGAAATCGGCCCTGCTCCCTATAGATCCACTCCCATCTAATTTTAGTACTCTGGGGCTGCCAATTCCGACGGTGGATAAATTTAAATACCTGGGGATTGTGGTTAGTGCCCGACCGCGTGATTACTACTCTCAAAATCTGGAACCAGTGTTGGCTCAGTTTAGGAACAAGATAGATGCCTGGTGTCGACTCCCACTGTCCCTTATGGGCCGTGCTAATCTACTAAAAATGGTACTGATGCCCAAACTTCTGTATCTTCTCCACAACGCCCCAATATGGATCCACTGGAAATTTTTCCGTAAAATCAACACTTTGTTTCGGGAACTCTTGTGGCAAAAGCAGCAGGCTAGAATCCGCCTTGAGACCCTGCAGAGAGGGAAGGAGGATGGGGGTCTGGCAGTCCCCAACCCGTGGGTTTATTATGTTGCGGCACAGATGCAGCACTTCAGGGGGTGGGGAAAGGATGAGGCATATGACGCTGGGGGCAAATTGGTGAGGGGCCTTGCAGAATGGGGACACCCAGTGGCTTTTTTGGATGCAGGATACTCACCCAGAGGAGGAACATTATATCCAACATTATCATTGATGTACAAGGTGTGGGATAGAGGGAAGCAGTTGCTGGGAATATCAGGAATGACTGAGTACTGGCCCTTATGGCATAATCGTGGACTGGCGGAGCTGCAGAGACTCCCGGGTTGGAGAATGTGGGTGAGCAGGGGGGTGCATCAGGTGTCTCAGATTCTTCAGAATAATATACTTAAAAGATTTGACCAGCTTCAAGCTGAGTTTGGGATACCGCACAGTTCCTTTTACCAATACCTGCAGCTCCGTCATGCCTATGAGACACAGACACGTCGTATGGACATTAGGATAGAGCGGAATCACACTCTTACTGAATTGTTGACATCTGATCGCTCCGATGGTATTATTTCTAGGTTGTATACAGTGATGTTATCTAGACACCTCGACAAATTCCCTTTGCAGGCTAGAGAGAAGTGGGAGAGGGACCTAGGCCCTATGACAGAGGAACAGTGGGGTGAGGTCCTGTCTCAGACTCCAAGCCTTGCTGTATCTGAAGGCCAACGACTGTCGCAGCTATTCCTGTTACATAGAGTATATAGGACACCTAGTCTATTGCATAAGATGGGAGTTAGGATGGATGATCTGTGTCCTAGGTGCGGACAGGAAGGTGCGAATCTGATGCATATGATGTGGTCCTGTGGGAACATTGAAGATTACTGGAGGGCAGTACTAGATTTGGTTAGACAAGTTTTCAATATCCGTCTACAGCCAAGACCTATTATATGTATCCTGGGTCTACTGGAGGGGGGGGTGGACTTGAGTTCGCCGGTAATGGTCGGTATTACACGTCTCTTGTACCAGGCTAGGAAACTGTTGGCCTACCACTGGTTGGACCCAGCGCCTCCGGTCATCGGGGATTTTAGGGAAAGAGTAAACGCTATACTTCGACTGGAGAGAGGAGTATACCTTAAAAGAAATGCATTGAAAAAGTTCTATAAGATCTGGGGGGCATGGTTGGATACCCCAGGCCTTCCCTCCTCGGCGTTACTGCAGGACAGTGCGAGCGACCAGGTCCTTCTCCTTCTGACCGGTTAACAAATTTCCTCAAATAGGGTGATATGCGTACTGCTGGAAGGTGTGTGCATGTATATGTGTGTGCATGTATATGTGTGTGCGTGCGTGCGTGCGTGCGTGTATGTATATGTGTATATATATATAATGTCATAATGATGCTGGGTAAGCTATACTATGGAGAATATATTGGGAAATAATATGCACTTTGAGACCCATATTGAAATGAGACGTGGACTGCGGGTGCATTGTTTATTATGTTATTTGTGTGGTTTTTCTTATTGACTAAAGGTTTTTTCCCTTTCTGTGATATTTCTATGGAGGGAATTATTTTATGTGTTGTATAATTTTGATGTTAAATAAAAATGAACCTGATTTAAAAAAAAAAAAAAAAAAAAAAAAAAGGGTTGTTCATATTGATCTATGGTTCGGATAGATTGTCAGATTGATGGGGACAACACTCATCAACCCTGCTGTGACGGAAGAACACAGTGTATGTGGCCGGAACGCCCCAGCGTAGCGCACTGTGTAGTGGGCATATTAAGGCACTGCAGTTCAGCTCCCATTTACTTTAATAGAAGCAAAGCTGAAGTATTAGAGAATGGCCACTACTGAATTTACAGAACTGTGGTGGTCCTGCTCTATACAACATGTACGTTTGATCCTCACAGCACCATGTATCCGCTGACTAAACCCCCTCTTATCTAATATTGATACCCTATCTTCAGAATCCTGTTCCTGGACAACACCTTTAAGGTTCAGTGGGAGAAATGGATTGCCATCTCGGATCGTGATGGAATGGGAAAATACATTTTTGTTTAGATGTGATCTTGTACCACAGTATAGGGCTGTGCATTTTGCTTTGAAAGCTTGAAATGTTAATTTTCTCTCCTCAGGCCTCTTTGCCAGTGCAGGAATATCTATCAATGCCGTTTGACTGCATGCACAAACAGTATGAGATCGCACGGCATCTACCGGCACCCCTGTATGTGCTCTTTGTTCAGGCCAGCGCCTACAGTCAGGCATGTGGTAAGTGAGGCTTCCTAAAAGACTTTACTTTTTATGTTTTAAGGTCAGGTTATTATTTTAAAGTAAATCTGTCACCAGCTTTTTGCCACCTAATCTGAGAGCAGCATAATGTAGAGACAGAGACCCTTATTCCAGCAATGTGTCACTTACTGGGCTGCTTAGTGTGGTTATGATAAAATCACTGTTTAATTAGCAGAAGATTATCATTAGAGGACTACTTGGCCTCCAGCATATTCAGATCTCTGTATAACTGCTAGATCTGCAGCAGAGAAAACATTAATTTTATCAAAATGACAGCAAACAGCTCAGTAAGTGACACATCGCTGGAAACAGGGTCTTTGTTTACCTTTTGCTGCTCTCAGATAAGGTAGAAAAAAACCTGCTGACAGATTCCCTTTAAAGCCATGCATTTACTATAATTACATAATGTTTGTGTGGTAAAATTGAATTATGTTGCACGTGTATTTTGTATGAGCTTCAATAATGGAGATTATTAGCTGTCTGTCATGTTGTGTTATGTTATGAGCTTTACACTGTGAATGATTTCTCCACAATCTCAGTAATTGGGATACACAGGTTGGCCATTTTTCAGGTAAAGGGTTTGTGTAGTTCCTCTTTCCATTCCGCATGTGATATTCACACGCTCCTGTCTGACATCCGACAGACATTGTGTACTTGTTCTATTAGTTGGCTTACCAATTGTGCCATGCTATGGGCCACACCACAGGTCTTGTTTGCCGGCTGTGAGAACATGAGGCACTGCACAACCCCTATAACACTAAAGGAATAACATGACAATTTCTGCAAATACACATAAGATCTTCGATTTGTCTCCAGCTATGTGTACACAGGGGGTCTCCTACTGTAGCTCCACAAATGGAAAGTTCATCCTTTATATTTTTGTCTTTATTCTTTAAAAGGAATCTGTCATCACATTTGAGCTATTTAACCTATTAATATGGGTATACAGATTATAGACTGCTGAACAAAGTCATACCTGTATGTCTCATATCAGATGGCCTCTTGGTGAAAAATCAGCGCTTATTCCTTTATTTAAATGAGCTCTTCCAGGCTATGGGGCGGACGCGGCCAGGAAGATAACTCCGCCTCTGTGCTTGATTAGCTTAGCCATCTCCTCCTATCCGCGTCACTGTGTCCCAGTGACATCTGCTTCTTGTCCTGAAATCACTTATCTGCGCCTTGCAATTTCCGACGTTACACTTTATTGTTCCACCTTCCTATGGGTATAGGCCTTACGTTCCCTCTGTGCAGGTGCCGGAGATTACAGCTACTGGGAGTGGAAGTATCAGTGATCTCTGGCGCTTTACACGCTGCAATATCGCTAGCGTGTGTACCCGCCCCCATCGTTTGTGCGTCACGGGCAAATTGCTGCCCGTGCACAAAATCGTGCGGACCCGTCACACTACTTACCTGCCTAGCGACATCGCTGTGACCGGCGAACCGCCTCCTTTCTAAGGGGGCGGTTCTTTCAGCGTCACAGCAACGTCACTAAGCGGCCACCCAATCAGAGCGGAGGGGCGGAGATGAGCGGTGCGTAACATCCCGCCCAGCTCCTTCTTTCCTTCCTCATTGCGGGCGGCGGCAGGTAAGGTGAGGCTCCTCGTTCCTGCAGTGTCACACATAGTGATGTGTGCTGCCGCAGGAACGACAAACAACATCGTACCTGCAGCAGCAACGATAATTGGGAATGGACCCCCATGTCACCGATTTAGCGATTTTGAACGTTTTTGGGACGATTCAAAATCGCTCACAGGTGTCACACGCAAAGACATTGCTAACGCGGCCGCATGTGCGTCATGTGCGTCAAATTCCGTGACCCCAACGACATCGCTTTAGTGATGTCGCAGCGTGTAAAGCGGCCTTTAGTCTAATATGTATGACTAATTTGTTATAGCTTTTAAAATGTTAGGCCTCATTGTCTTGAGTTGCCATAAATGACCCACTTGTATATGGCAGATCCATTCAGTTCGTGCTAGTGATTTGTTCATAGGGCTTTTCTGACTGATTAGACTGCACACTAGTAATATAAGGCTCATCAGAAGAGCAATGGTACTATGTTACCTGTACTAGATTTTTTAGCTGGTGTTTTTTTCATTCTCTTGAGGCTTTGTACAAGAAACCCACTCTTCTTTGTCGCTCCATTGGGAGACACAGACAATTGGGTGTATAGCTTCTGCCTCCGGAGGCCACACAAAGTATTACACTTTAAAAAGTGTAACCCCTCCCCTCTGCCTATAAACCCTCCCGTGGACCACGGGCTCCTCAGTTTTATGCTTTGTGTGGAAGGAGGCACACATCCACTCATGCATTCTCATACTTAGTTATGTCGGTTGGAAGAAAAGAGGGCCCCCACGGGGCTCCCGGCATGTTCCCTTCTCTCCCCACTACGTCGGCGGTGTTGTTAAGGTTGAGGTACCCATTGCGGGTACAAAGGTTGGAGCCACATGACGTCTCCTTCACCATCCCTTAGCGGCTCTGGGAGAAGTGGGATCCTAAGCGGTCATCCATTTACTGGGACCGTGCTCCCTCCGCAGCCCCTGTGGGAACCTGCCGGACCGGAGCCTCTTCAACCTCAGGGACCGGGCCCTGCAACTCAAAGGTACTCTGTGTCCCCATTGGGGACTGTGCAGGGAGCGCACCGTCTTCCCGGAAGCTGCGGCAGCTGCTGAATTGAGAAGGCCGGGGGACTTCCGCGCCGACCGTGCCTGCTTGTCGGGCGCGGTCTCAAATTTAGTCCCCGGCTGTCAGGGGTAAGGGCGGGATTACCGACCTGACGTCGGATGTGAGGGCTGGAGCATCCTGCATGTTTTCCTCCCCCCTCACTGATCACTGTGGGGACCCCAGATTCCCGCACTTTCCTGGCGCCGCCCACGGCTCCACTCCTCCCCTGAGAGCTCCGGCAGCCATTTTTTGGGCATTCTGCCGGTGGAGGATTCTCAGTGAACAGCTCTGCAGCTCCGGGGGACCTAAGGCAGGGAATCTGGAGGACACACTCCGCTTGTTAGCGGTCGGTAAGCCACACCGGTCACCCGGTGCTGGTCCCCCTAGGGTGCCGGAATAGATACGTGTATATATATATATATATATATATATCTATCTCTATATCTATATCTATATCTGTTCGGTCGGGCTGTATACCCCTTCTTTCCCATATACCCTCAGTGATCACTCTCCTAGGAGACAACAGCATGTCGTCCACAAGGGGCAAAGCTGTTAAGGCACAGGGTTTTTTTGCGGCCTGTACCTCTTGTGGGGCTATGTTATCTGCGGGTTCCACCTACCCTCACTGTGAGCAATGCTCGACCCCTGTTTCGCTTGCTCAGCCGGAGCCTCGGTCACTAGTGGGCCCCTCAGCTCATGTAGACCCCCCCTGCTCCCCCTGTCCAGGCTGCAGGGACAGAGTTCGCCTCTTTTGCTGAGAAACTCTCTGAGTCACTTTCACAATCCATGGCTCAGTCTATGGACAAATGGTCTGCCAAGCTGCTAGAAGCTTTGCAGTCCAGACCGGTCCTTTCACAGGCCCCGGCCCCTGTTGGCTCGTCGCCTCCAGGCCCCTCTCGGTCCACGCCGCAGCGCGCTCCCAGGTTGGCCCCTAGGTCTCAGGCGGAGGACTCCTGCCCGGACCACAGTCCTAGACCGGCTAAGCGGGCTCGCTGGGAATCTTCCCCGACTTCTTCACGCTGCTCGGGTTCCCAGCTTGAGGACTCTCTGGAGGACGAGGCGGACGTCGCAGCTCAGGGCTCTGACCCTGACGTCGCCCTTAACCTTGATACACCTGAAGGGGACGCCTTAGTGAATGATCTTATCTCGTCCATCAACCAGGTGTTGGATCTCTCTCCCCCGCCTCCTACTGTAGAGGAGTCGGCGTCTCAGCAGGAGAAACACCAGTTTCGGTTCCCCAAACGTACACACAGTGCGTTTTTCGATCACTCTAACTTCAGAGACGCTGTCCAGAAGCCCAGAGCGGTCCCGGACAAGCGCTTTACTAAGCGCCTCACTGACACGCGTTACCCCTTCCCATCTGAAGTCGTTAAGGGTTGGGCTCACTGTCCCAAGGTGGATCCTCCAGTCTCTAGATTGGCGGCTAGATCTGTGGTATCGGTTGCAGATGGCTCATCGCTAAAGGATGCCACTGACAGGCAGATAGAGCTCCTGGTGAAGTCCATCTATGAGGCTACGGGCGCGTCTTTTGCCCCGGTCTTTGCAGCCGTGTGGGCACTCCAAGCTATCTCGGCTTGTCTGGCTGAGATTAATGCTGTCACACGTAATTCTGCTCCGCAAGTTGCGTCTTTGACCTCTCAAGCGTCAGCCTTTTCATCCTACGCCATGAACGCAGTCCTGGACTCTGCTAGCCGTAAATCCTCTTCATCCAGCAGGCCGGAGAAAGGCCAGAGGAACTCCTATGCGTGGCGGCCCAAGTCACGCCCCCAAAAGGCCGCAGGAGGCACTGCCTCCAAGACTGCCTCCTCATGACTCTCGGCCTCCCCTAGCCGCATCCTCGGTCGGTGGCAGGCTCTCCCGCTTTGGCGACGCCTGGTGGCCACATGTTCAAGACCGATGGGTGAGAGACATTCTGTCTCACGGTTACAGGATAGAGTTCAGCTCTCGTCCTGCAGCTCGTTTCTTCAGAACCTCTCCGCCCCCCGCTCAGGCCGACGCACTTTTTCAGGCAGTGGACGCTCTGAAGACAGAAGGAGTTGTGATCCCCGTTCCCCTTCAGGAACGTGGTCGCGGCTTTTACTCCAACTTGTTCGTGGTGCCAAGAAAGGACGGATCATTCCGTCCAGTTCTGGACCTCAAGCTACTCAACAGACATGTGAGAACCAGACGGTTTCGGATGGAATCTCTCCGCTCGGTCATCGCCTCGATGTCACAAGGAGACTTCCTAGCATCGATCGACATCAAGGATGCTTATCTCCACGTGCCGATCGCACCCGAACATCAACGTTTCTTGTGTTTCGCCATCGGGGACGAACACCTTCAGTTCGTGGCATTGCCTTTCGGCCTGGCGACAGCCCCACGGGTTTTCACCAAAGTCATGGCATCCGTCGTGGCGGTCCTGCACTCTCAGGGCCACTCGGTGATCCCCTACTTAGACGATCTCCTAGTCAGGGCCCCTTCTCGGGTGGCGTGTCAACAAAGCCTTACCGTCGCTCTGGCGACTCTCCAGCAGTTCGGGTGGATCATCAACTTCCCGAAATCCAAGTTGACACCGACCCAATCACTGACTTACCTCGGGATGGAGTTTCATACACAGCCAGCGGTAGTCAAGCTACCGCGGGACAAACAGCTTTCTCTGCAGGCAGGGGTGCAATCACTTCTTCGGAGTCAGTCACACCCCTTAAGGCGCCTCATGCACTTCCTGGGGAAGATGGTGGCAGCTATGGAGGCAGTGCCGTTCGCGCAATTCCATCTACGGCCACTCCAATGGGACATTCTCCGCAAATGGGACAGGAGGTCGGCTTCCCTCGACAGGAACGTCTCTCTTTCCCTTGCAACCAAGACGTCACTTCAGTGGTGGCTCCTTCCCAATTCTCTATCGCAGGGAAAATCCTTCCTACCCCCAACCTGGGCTGTGGTCACCACGGACGCGAGCCTGTCAGGGTGGGGAGCGGTTTTTCTCCACCACAGGGCTCAGGGAACCTGGACTCCGATAGTCTTGGCAAATCTTCTTATCCTGGTGCTCTGATAACGGTTTTCCTCCATGGCCGTTTGCCTTACCCACTTTTCTTTCATTCCTTCAATCCGGAATGGACAAGGGTTTGTCACTCGGCTCTCTCAAGGGCCAAGTATCGGCGCTCTCCGTATTTTTTCAAAAGCGCCTAGCCAGGCTTCCGCAGGTCCGCACGTTTCTGCAGGGAGTTTGCCACATAGTCCCACCTTACAAGCGTCCGCTGGAACCCTGGGATCTTAACAGGGTGCTAACGGCTCTTCAGAAACCACCTTTCGAGCCGCTGCGGGATGTCTCTCTATCACGTCTTTCGCAGAAGGTGGCCTTTCTAGTGGCAGTCACATCACTCCGGAGAGTGTCTGAGCTTGCAGCGCTGTCATGCAAAGCCCCCTTCCTGGTGTTTCACCAGGATAAGATGGTTCTGCGTCCGGTCCCGGAATTTCTCCCTAAGGTGGTATCCCCTTTTCATCTCAATCAGGATATCTCCTTGCCTTCATTTTGCCCTAATCCAATTCACCAATGTGAAAAGGATTTGCACTCTTTGGATCTGGTGAGAGCACTCCGGCTCTACGTGTCTCGCACGGCGCCCCTGCGTCGTTCAGATGCGCTTTTTGTCCTTGTCGCTGACCAGCGTAAGGGTTCGCAGGCTTCCAAGTCAACCTTGGCTAGGTGGATCAAGGAACCGATTCTCGAAGCCTACCGTTCTTCTGGGCTTCCGCTTCCTTCAGGGCTGAAAGCCCATTCTACCAGAGCCGTGGGTGCGTCCTGGGCATTGCGGCACCGGGCTACGGCTTAGCAGGTGTGTCAGGCAGCTACGTGGTCTAGTCTGCACACTTTCACGAAACACTATCAAGTGCATACCTATGCTTCGGCAGACGCCAGTCTAGGTAGGCGAGTCCTTCAGGCGGCGGTTGCCCACCTGTAAGAGGGGGCCGTTTTTTTTTTTCGGCTCTTGTTTATTGAGGTATTCTTTTACCCACCCAGGGACTGCTCTTGGACGTCCTAATTGTCTGGGTCTCCCAATGGAGCGACAAAGAAGAAGGGAATTTTGTTTACTTACCGTAAATTCCTTTTCTTCTAGCTCCTATTGGGAGACCCAGCACCCGCCCCTGTTCCCTTTGGGCTGGTTGTTCTTTTGTGTACACATGTTGTTCATGTTGAATTGTTCTTTTGGTTCATGGTTTCAGTTCTCCGAACATCCTTCGGATTGAATTTACCCTAGACCAATTTATAAGTTTTCTCCTTCCTGCTTTTGCACCAAAACTGAGGAGCCCGTGGTCCACGGGAGGGTGTATAGGCAGAGGGGAGGGGTTACACTTTTTAAAGCGTAATACTTTGTGTGGCCTCCGGAGGCAGAAGCTATACACCCAATTGTCTGGGTCTCCCAATAGGAGCTAGAAGAAAAGGAATTTACGGTAAGTAAACAAAATTCACTTCTTTTCTAGGAGGTTAACATCACACTTTTTTCCTTATGGTATGGACATCGCTTATCACACATCTATTCTTATTGGCATAGCACAAGATATCCCCACACTCTATTCTTTGCTGTCAGGGCACAGGATATCCCCACACTCTATTCTTTGCTGTCAGGGCACAGGATATCCCCACACTCTATTGCTTGCTGTCAGGGCACAGGATATCCCCACACTGTATTCTTTGCTGTCAGGGCACAGGATATCCCCACACTGTATTCCTTGCTGTCAGGGCACAGGATATCCCCACACTCTATTGCTTGCTGTCAGGGCAGAGGATATCCCCCACACTCTATTCCTTGCTGTCAGGGCACAGGCTATGCCCACACTCTATTCCTTGCTGTCAGAGCACAGGATATCCTCACACTGTATTCTTTGCTGTCAGGGCACAGGATATCCCCACACTGTATTCCTTGCTGTCAGGGCACAGGATATCCCCACACTCTATTGCTTGCTTGTCAGGGCACAGGATATCATCACAGTCTATCCTTTCTATCCCATCATACAATCTCTGGACCCTTTTTACTTTCTTAATTTATGTCTTGCTCTTTCTCTGTCTGTTTTCCCTCTTGCCCTGATGTCAGCCCACATGAAGAGTTACTCCCAGCCCTATCGGCAGGGTGAGTATATATAGCTTCTGTTCAGTGTCATTTTGCGTATGGTATGAAGGCTTTTGACTGTGAATGCAGTGACGGCGATGCTGTGGCGGTCGCACAGCTCGGGGGTGTCACTTTACTGTGTGCTGACTTTTGAGCTTTTGCTGTTTTATAAAATGTGCTTTTTGGTCTGGGGCTTAAAGCATTACCAGTGGTGATTGCATGACTCCTGCATGCCAGAATGTTCTTAGAAATAATTTTATCCAGAAAAATCAATATTGACTTGCTTCCTATATATATTAATGGCACCATTTTCTTAATTGGCACATGTATATCTACATTAGGGCTACACTAAATGCCATTTATTTGTATATACTGTACATTGATGGCATAAGTCACAGATTTTGCCTTTTGCTTCTCTTTGTATGTCTGATTGATGAATTCTCCCATCTTGTGTTGTAGACAAGAAGCTTGTGGTCAGCATTGAAGGGAGTGTTGAAGAAGCTAAGGCTTTATATAAACCACCTGAGGATTCTCAAGGTATGTGATCGAACATGGTATAATGTATGGTTGTCTTTTCTACGCAAGTGTTACTGTATTCTATCAACATTAAAAGAACTGCTATAAGAGTGCCCGCTATTCTAGCTAATATATCAAATCTGTTAATTCCCCTGCAGAGGCATTAAATTGCATGTGCATTTATGACTTTGCTACTAAGATATTGCACTGCTTGTTTATTTTGTACTTGGGTAATGCAGTTCTAAAGTGTGACAAGATAAGTCGCAATACAGACCCAGCCTTAATCATGTTACTCTTGGGGAATTCTGCATGTAAAATCCATTGTCTGAGGTCTTTTTTGCGGCTTATTTTATTCCCACTGCTCCCCTGAGTATTCCATGTTATGTTTTACATGTTTCCACCTTTCTTGAATCTGCTATATGGTTCCAGAGACATGGGTGTTTTTATATATTGATTCTCACAGGGTCATTCTGCAGACTTGACCCCAGAAGAGAGTCCTGTAAGTCAAAATCTCTTTTTAAAGACAATAAAAATTAGCAATAAATGAAAAGGCTATCTCTGGAGCTGTATAGCGGAGTGTAAAATCTTGCCACTTATGACCTAGTGACAAGTTTGCTTTAAATATTATATCTTTTGGTTTATAAGATGCAGCGGATTATAAGACGCACACCAAATGTAGCGGAAAAAAAAAGGGGGGGGTCCGTCTTATAATTTGGTGTCTTAAGGGGCGGGGGGCCCGCATCAGTGGCGGAGCAGGGTCACAGGGGGTGGTGGTGAACCAGGGCGATGCGGCGTTTGTCCCATATGCTGTCCCAGAATCTGGCGCCCAGAGTCATTGCATGCGTAGATTGATCTATCTGCTCAATTACATGCTGAGATCTCATCTGCGCACATGTCACCTCCGGGTGCCATTTTTCTTAACTTCGCTGCCGGGAGATCAGTAGGCCGGAGGCGGCGTGTGCACGGATGAGATCTTTAGCTGAGAGCTCCATCTGCGCATGTGCCGACTCCAAGCGCCATTATTTGAAGCCCGCAGCACAGCGCCCCCTGCATCTCCCCTATCTCCTGCTACCCCTCTCTGTCACCTCCCGTTAGCTACATTCAGATTATAAGATGCACCCCTCATTTTCCTCCTAAATTTAATGAAAGGGAATTACTGAGAAGTTGAATGGAAACTTTATATGTTTCTGATCACTTTAAGGGCTCGCTCATAGGAGCGTAGAAATTGGGCTAGTGCGTGACAAGTGAGAAACAATCGTCTAATTTCTGTGGATAAGAATGGGACTGATTAATTTGTTTATTTAACATGCTTGTGTGACCCCAGCCTACGCAAAATACGTCTGTTTCAAAGGCAAAAACGAACCGGCACAAAATGTATAGCAGTCCTGTTCTACGTTAGTGTAGGCATTCATATTGCGGCTCTGTTTTCTCGTAGATGATGAAAGCGATTCTGATGCCGAGGAGGAGCAGACAACGGTGAGAGATTTTATTTGTTTATTTATTTTAATAAACCTTCAGTAATAAGTAAGGGTTGCTGTTGACTGGTTTCAAGGCCAGTTTGGTCTTTTTTTGCGGTTAATTAGTTAACATAAAAATGTGTAAACTTTAAATACATATCCATTTTAAGGAATTGGGGAAAAAACGGTCTCTAGAGTAAAGAATTAGAATGAATAATAATGTTATGAGATAATACACGTGGCTAGTCAGGAAAAAGCCGGCCTGGGAGCTTCTTCTCAGGAGCTTGGTTATTTCAGGATAATGTGGTGGCTACGTCCTGGTTGCTTCTATGGGTTTCCTGTATGTCAGGTCTTAACTGTGCTGATGTTGCTTCCAGAGAGCCACATGTGAAAGTTTATAGTAAATGTAGAAAAGCTTTACTTGGGCTGATCTCAGAATTTGCCATACTTGGTGGCAGGGCTGTGGAGTCGAAGTCTGTGGTCATTTTGGTGGAGTCTGTGGTCATTTTGGTGGAGTCTGTGGTCATTTTGGTGGAGTCTGTGGTCATTTTGGTGGAGTCTGTGGTCATTTTGGTGGAGTCTGTGGTCATTTTGGTGGAGTCTGTGGTCATTTTGGTGGAGTCTGTGGTCATTTTGGTGGAGTCTGTGGTCATTTTGGTGGAGTCTGTGGTCATTTTGGTGGAGTCTGTGGTCATTTTGGTGGAGTCTGTGGTCATTTTGGTGGAGTCTGTGGTCATTTTGGTGGAGTCTGTGGTCATTTTGGTGGAGTCTGTGGTCATTTTGGTGGAGTCTGTGGTCATTTTGGTGGAGTCTGTGGTCATTTTGGTGGAGTCTGACGGTATAAAATGGACCAACTCTGACTCCTAAAATATATAATAAATTGGATACAGTAGTACAATGCAGAATTTGCTGAATATTTTTTCATAGGAATTTGGGAAAGTTATATGTCCTATAAATGGCTGTTCTATTCCTGATCTAAGGCTACATTCACACACAGCGTTTTTGCTGTGTTTTTTTGAGGATACGTTTTTCAGCTGCAAAAGCAGATCAGCTTTTTAAGAAAACCGCATCACCTGAAAGGTTTTTGAGCTCATAAATAATGCTTTCAATAGCAAATGCAGATTAGAAAACCGCCACAAACTGACATGCTCATTCTTTGTGAGGATCCTCACAAAACGATGTGTCTGAATGTCTTGAAACCCATTGACTTTGCTGGGATCCCAGAGTCACTGCATTTCACTTTAAAAAAACAGATCCGCAAAAATGCTGTGTGTGAATGTATGTAGCCTGAGGATCTAGGCTTTGTCTGAGTTAAGTCTGTGCTGCACTTGAGCACCAGTGAAGCTCCTCCTCTACAGGCAAGGGTAAAAAGGGGCCTAGGGGGTAGGCCCTGCATCCTTGTGGGGATGCAGAACCTTGTAACACCCTGATGGTTTCAGGGGTGCTACATACTTTTGGGAGGATAGCTTCTATACAATATACATACAATATACAGGGAAAATACAGCAACAGGATTGATGAGGACCTGTATAGAAGATAAAACATCAAGTTATTAGCTCTGTTATCAGTTTCTTTGTTCCTGGAGTATGATACACAACAAACTTGCTCCCTCCCTCCTCCCCTCTTCATAGACTGAAGCAATCTGATGTGAAACATTTAGTGAGCTGTACCTAAGAAAAGCCTGAGATTGGAAATTCAAAGTAAAGCTATCTAATGACATATTTCTTTGTCGCTCCATTGGGAGACCCAGACAATTGGGTGTATAGCTTCTGCCTCCGGAGGCCACACAAAGTATTACACTTTAAAAAGTGTAACCCCTCCCCTCTGCCTATACACCCTCCCGTGCATCACGGGCTCCTCAGTTTTTATGCTTTGTGTTGAAGGAGGCACACATTCACTCAAGCTCCCATTTTAGTCAGCAGCAGCTGCTGATTGTATCGGATGGAAGAAAACAGGGCCCCTAACAGGGGCCCCCGGCATGCTCCCTTCTCACCCCACTAAGTCGGCGGTGCTGTTAAGGTTGAGGTACCCATTGCGGGTACAAAGGCTGGAGCCACATGCCGTTTTCCTTCCCCATCCCTTAGAGGCTCTGGGAGAAGTGGGATCCTAACCGGTCATCCAGGCACTGGGACCGGGCTCCCTCCGCAGCCCCTGTGGGATTCTGACGGACAGGAGACTGAGTATCATAAGGAACAGGCCCTGCATCATAAAGGTACTCTGTGTCCCCTTGGGGACGGTGCATGGAGCACTTGGCCTCAGACGCTGCAGCGGCTGCTGTTTTTGTGTGACGACCGGGACTACCGCGCCGACCGTGCCTGCTTGCCGGCCGCGGTATTAAATTTAGTCCCCGGCTTTTGCGGCCTAGTGCATTAAACTCCCGCCCCCGGGCCTGCCAGTCAGGGGTAAGGGCGGGACGGTCGGCCTGACGTCGACAGTGAGGGCTGGAGCATACTTTAGTGTCCTCCTCCCCCCTCACTCATCACTCTGGGGCACCAGATTCCCGCACTTTATTAATCACGCCCACGGCTCCCTCCTCCCCTTAGAACGCCGGCAGCCATGTTTTAAACACATTCTGCCGGTGGAGGACTTCTGGCTGCAGCTCTGGGAGACCCAAGGCAGGGAATCTGGTGGACACACACCGCTCCGGGCGGTCGGTAAGCCACACCGGTCACCCGGTGCTGGTCCCCCTAGGGTGCCGAACTATATATATATATATATATATATATATATATATATATATATATATATATATATATATATATATATATATATATATATATATATATATATATATATATATATATATATATATATATTATATAATATATATATATTATATTATATTTGTATACATTTTCTAGGTTCGGCCGCAGTGTTTAGCCTTTGGCTATATACCCTCAGTGATTACTCTCCTAGGAGACAACAGCATGTCGTTCACAAGGAGCAAGGGTGCCAAGACACAGGGTTATTTTGCAACCTGTACCTCTTGTGCGGCTATGCTACCTGCAGGTTCCACCTACCCTCACTGTGAGCAATGCTCGGGCCCTGTGGCACTCACTCAGCCGGAGCCTCGGGCACTGGTGGGACCCTCGGCCCAGGTAGAACCGCCGGCCTCCCCTGTCCAGGTTGCAGGGACAAAGTTTGCAGTTTTAGCTGAGAAACTCTGAGTCACTTTCACAATCCATGGCTCAGTCTATGGACAAATGGTCTGCTAAGATACTAGAAGCCTTACAGTCCAGACCGGCCCTTACACAGGCCCCGGGCACTGCGGGGTCATCGCCCCCAGGCCCCTCTCGGTCTGCGCCGCAGCATGCTCCTGGGGTGGCCCCTAGGTATCACGTGGAGGACTCCGGCACGGACCGCAGTCCCAGACCGGCTAAGCGGGCTCGCTGGAAATCTTCCCCGACTTCATCACGCTATTCGGGGTCTCAGCTTGAGGACTCTCTGGAGGATGAGGCAGAGGTCGCAGCCCAGGGCTCTGACCCTGACGTTGCTCTCAATCTTGATACACCTGAACGGGACGCCATAGTAAATGACCTTATAGCGTCAATCAACCAGGTGCTAGATCTATCTCCCCCGCCTCCACCTGTGGAGGAGTCGGCTTCACAGCAGGAGAAACACCAGTTTAGGTTTCCCAAACGTACACGGAGTGCTTTTTTCGATCACTCTAACTTCAGAGATGCTGTCCAGAAGCACAGAGCTTTTCCGGACAAGCGCTTTTCTAAGCGCCTTAATGACACACGTTACCCCTTCCCCTCTGACGTAGTCAGGGGTTGGGCTCAATGTCCCAAGGTGGATCCTCCAGTCTCTAGACTGGCGGCTAGATCCGTAGTAGCAGTGGCTGACGGTTCATCGCTCAAGGATGCCACTGACAGGCAGATAGAGCTCCTAATGAACTCCATCTTTGAAGCCACAGGCGCGTCTTTTGCCCCGGCCTTTGCAGCCGTGTGGGCACTCCAAGCTATCTCAGCTTGTCTGTCTGAGATTAATGCGGTCACACGTACCTCTGCTCCACAAGTAGCGTCTTTGACTTCTCAGGCGTCAGCTTTTTCGTCCTACGCCATGAACGCCGTCCTGGACTCTGCTAGCCGTACAGCGGTAGCATCCGCCAATTCGGTGGCAGTCCGCAGGGCCATGTGGCTACGCGAATGGAAGGCAGACTCTGCTTCCAAGAAGTTCTTGACCGGTTTGCCTTTTTCTGGAGACCGATTGTTTGGCGAGCAATTGGATGAAATTATTAAGCAATCTAAGGGAAAGGACTCGTCCTTACCCTAATCCAAGCCAAAAAGACCTCAACAACGGAAAATTCAGGCGAGGTTTCAGTCCTTTCGGCCCTCAGCCAGATCCCAATCATCCTCGTCCAACAGGCCACAGAAGAGCCAGAGGAACTCTTCTGCATGGCGGTCTAAGTCACGTCCTCCAAAGACCGCCGGAGGCACCGTCTCCAAGGCGGCCGCCTCATGACTTTCGGCCTCCACAAACCGCATCCTCGGTCGGTGGCAGGCTCTCCCGCTTTGGCGACGCCTGGTGGCCACATGTCCAAGACCGATGGGTGAGAGACATTCTGTCTCACGGTTACAGGATAGAGTTCTGCTCTCGTCCTCCGACTCGTTTCTTCAGAACATCTCCGCCCCCCGAGCGAGCCGATGCACTTGCTCAGGCGGTGGACACTCTGAAGACAGAAGGAGTTGTGATCCCCGTTCCCCTTCAGGAACGTGGTCGCGGTTTTTACTCCAACCTGTTCGTGGTGCCAAAAAAGGACGGATCATTCCGTCCCGTTTTGGACCTCAAATTGCTCAACAGACATGTGAGAACCAGACGGTTTCGCATGGAATCCCTCCGCTCTGTCATCGCTTCGATGTCACAAGGAGACTTCCTAGCATCAATCGACATCAGGGATGCCTATCTCCATGTGCCGATCGCACCAGAGAATCAACGCTTCCTGCGTTTCGCCATTGGGGACGAACACCTTCAGTTTGTGGCACTGCCTTTCGGCCTGGCGACAGCCCCACGGGTCTTCACCAAAGTCATGGCATCCGTTGTGGCGGTCCTAAACTCTCAGGGCCACTCGGTGATCCCTTACTTAGACGATCTCCTGGTCAAGGCACCCTCCCGTGTGGCATGTCAACACAGCCTGGCCGTTGCTCTGGAGACTCTCCAGAGGTTCGGGTGGATCATCAATTTCCCAAAGTCAAAATTGACTCCGGCCCAATCACTGACTTACCTCGGGATGGAGTTTCATACTCTCTCAGCGATAGTCAAGCTTCCGCTGGACAAACAGCGTTCGCTGCAAGCTGGGGTGCACTCTCTCCTTCGGGCCCAGTCACACCCCTTGAGGCGCCTCATGCACTTCCTGGGGAAGATGGTGGCAGCAATGGAGGCAGTCCCCTTTGCGCAGTTTCATCTGCGTCCACTCCAATGGGACATTCTCCGCAAATGGGACAGGAGGTCGACGTCCCTAGACAGGAACGTCTCCCTTTCTCTGGCAACCAAAACCTCTCTTCAGTGGTGGCTTCTTCCCACTTCTCTGTCGAAGGGAAAATCCTTCCTGCCCCCATCCTGGGCTGTGGTCACGACGGACGCGAGTCTGTCAGGGTGGGGAGCGGTTTTTCTCCACCACAGGGCTCAGGGAACCTGGACTCCGACAGAGTCCTCCCTTCAGATCAATGTTCTGGAGATAAGGGCAGTGTACCTAGCCCTAAAGGCGTTCCATCGGTGGCTGGAGGGCAGGCAGATCCGCATACAGTCGGACAACGCCACGGCGGTCGCGTACATCAACCACCAGGGCGGCACGCGCAGCCGTCAAGCCTTCCAAGAAGTTCGGCGGATTCTGCTGTGGGCGGAGGCCACAGCCTCCACCATCTCCGCAGTTCACATCCCGGGCGTAGAAAACTGGGAAGCAGACTTTCTCAGTCGCCAGGGCATGGACGCAGGGGAATGGTCTCTTCACCCGGACGTGTTTCAAGAGATCTGTTGCCGCTGGGGGACGCCGGACGTCGACCTCATGGCGTCTCGGCACAACAACAAAGTCCCGGCATTCATGGCACGGTCTCAAGATCACAGAGCTCTGGCGGCGGACGCATTAGTTCAGGATTGGTCGCAGTTTCGACTGCCTTATGTATTTCCTCCTCTGGCAATGCTGCCCAGAGTGTTACGCAAGATCAAGTCCGACTGCCGCCGCGCCATCCTCGTCGCTCCAGACTGGCCGAGGAGGTCGTGGTACCCGGATCTGTGGCACCTCACGGTGGGTCAACCGTGGGCACTCCCAGACCGACCAGACTTGCTGTCTCAAGGGCCATTTTTCCATCTGAATTCTGCGGCCCTCAACCTGACTGTGTGGCCATTGAGTCCTGGCTACTAGCGTCCTCAGGCTTATCTCAAGATGTCATTGCCACTATGAGACAGGCCAGGAAACCATCGTCCGCCAAGATCTATCATAGGACTTGGAGGATCTTCTTATCCTGGTGCTCTGATCAGGGTTTTACCCCCTGGCCGTTTGCCTTACCCACTTTTTTCTTTCTTTCCTTCAATCCGGAATGGACAAGGGGTTGTCTCTCGACTCTCTCAAGGGACAAGTATCGGCGCTATCCGTATTTTTTCAAAAGCGTCTAGCCAGGCTTCCGCAGGTCCGCACGTTCCTGCAGGGAGTTTGCCACATAGTCCCACCTTACAAGAGGCCGCTGGAACCATGGGATCTTAACAGAGTGCTAAAGGCTCTTCAGAAACCACCTTTCGAGCCACTGCGGGATGTCTCCCTTTCACGTCTTTCGCAGAAGGTGGTCTTTCTAGTGGCAGTCACATCGCTCCGTAGAGTGTCGGAGTTGGCAGCGCTGTCATGCAAAGCCCCCTTCCTGGTTTTTCACCAGGATAAGGTGGTTCTGCGTCCGGTCCCGGAATTTCTCCCTAAGGTGGTATCCCCTTTTCATCTCAATCAGGATATCTCCTTACCTTCTTTTTGTCCTCATCCAGTTCACCAATGTGAAAAGGAGTTGCATTTGTTAGATCTAGTGAGAGCACTCCGGCTCTACATTTCTCGCACGGCGCCCCTGCGCCGTTCTGATGTGCTCTTTGTCCTTGTCGCTGGCCAGCGTAAGGGGTCGCAGGCTTCCAAGTCAACCTTGGCTCGGTGGATCAAGGAACCGATTCTTGAAGCCTACCGTTCTTCTGGGCTTCCGATTCCTGCAGGGCTGAAAGCCCATTCTACCAGAGCCGTGGGTGCATCCTGGGCATTGCGGCACCAGGCTACGGCTCAGCAGGTGTGTCAGGCGGCTACCTGGTCGAGTCTGCACACTTTCACGAAACACTATCAGGTGCATACCTATGCTTCGGCAGATGCCAGCCTAGGTAGGCGAGTCCTTCAGGCGGCGGTTGCCCACCTGTAAGAGGGAGCCGTTCTCGGCTCTTTTTATTGGGGTATTCTTTTACCCACCCAGGGACTGCTTTTGGACGTACCAATTGTCTGGGTCTCCCAATGGAGCGACAAAGAAGAAGGGAATTTTGTTTACTTACCGTAAATTCCTTTTCTTCTAGTTCCTATTGGGAGACCCAGCACCCGCCCCTGTTCCCTTCGGGCTGTTGTTCTTTTGTGTACACATGTTGTTCATGTTGAATTGTTCTTTTGGTTCATGGTTTCAGTTCTCCGAACATCCTTCGGATTGAATTTACCTTAGACCAATTTATAACTTTCCTCCTTCCTGCTTTTGCACCAAAACTGAGGAGCCCGTGATGCACGGGGAGGGTGTATAGGCAGAGGGGAGGGGTTACACTTTTTAAAGCGTAATACTTTGTGTGGCCTCCGGAGGCAGAAGCTATACACCCAATTGTCTGGGTCTCCTAATAGGAGCTAGAAGAAAAGGAATTTACGGTAAGTAAACAAAATTCCCTTCTTTACAATCTTTATATTTGTCATCTGTACTATTGATTTATGCAAAGTTTTTTTTTCTTTGTCGCTCCATTGGGAGACCCAGACAATTGGGTGTATAGCTTCTGCCTCTGGAGGCCACACAAAGTATTACACTTTAAAAAGTGTAACCCCTCCCCTCTGCCTATACACCCTCCCGTGGATCACGGGCTCCTCAGTTTTATGCTTTGTGTGGAAGGAGGCACACATCCACTCATGCATTCTCATACTTAGTTATGTCGGTTGGAAGAAAAGAGGGCCCCTACGGGGCCCCCGGCAGGTTCCCTTCTCACCCCACTATGTCGGCGGTGTTGTTAAGGTTGAAGTACCCATTGCGGGTACAGAGGCTGGAGCCACATGCCGTCTCCTTCACCATCCCTTAAGCGGCTCTGGGAGAAGTGGGATCCTAAGCGGTCATCCATTTACTGGGACCATGCTCCATCCGCAGCCCCTGTGGGAACCTGCCGGATTGGAGCCTCTTCAACCTCAGGGACCGGGCCCTGCAACTCAAAGGTACCTTCTTCCCGGAAGCCGCGGCGGCTGCTGAATTCAGGAGGCCGGTGGACTTCCGCGCCGACTGTGCCTGCTTGTCGGGCGCGGTCTCAAATTTAGTCCCCGGCTTCATCGCGGCCTAGTCGCAAAAATCCCGCCCCCGGTCCTGCCTGTCAGGGGTAAGGGCGGGATTACCGACCGGACGTCGGATGTGAGGGCTGGAGCATCCTGCATGTTTCCTCCCCCCTCACTGATCACTGTGGGGACCCCAGATTCCCGCACTTTGCTGGCGCCGCCCACGGCTCCACTCCTCCCCTGAGAGCTCCGGCAGCAATTTTTTGGCATTCTGCCGGTGGAGGATTCTCAGTGAACAGCTCTGCAGCTCCGGGGGATCCAAGGCAGGGAATCTGGATGACACACTCCGCTCGTTAGCGGTCGGTAAGCCACACCGATCACCCGGTGCTGGTCCCCCTAGGGTGCCGGATTAGATACGTATATATCTATATCTATCTGTTCGGTGGGCTGTATACCCCTTTCCCATATACCCTCAGTGATCACTCTCCTAGGAGACAACAGCATGTCGTCCACAAGGAGCAAAGCTGCTAAGGCACAGGGTTTTTTTTGCGGCCTGTACCTCTTGTGGGGCTATGTTACCTGCGATTTCCACCTACCCTCACTGTGAGCAATGCTCGACCCCTGTTTCGCTTGCTCAGCCGGAGCCTCGGACACTGGTGGGCCCCTCGGCTCATGTAGACCCCCCTGCTCCCCCTGACCAGGCTGCAGGGACAGAGTTCGCCTCTTTTGCTGAGAAAATCTCTGAGTCACTTTCACAATCCATTGCACAGTCTATGGACAAATGGTCTTCTAAGCTGCTAGAGGCTTTGCAGTCCAGACCGGACCCTTCACAGGCCCCGGCCCCTGTTGGCTCGTCGCCTCCAGGCCCCTCTCGGTCCGCGCCACAGCGCGCTCATAGGTTGGCCCCTCGGTCTCAGGCGGAAGACTCCTGCCCGGACCGTAATCCTAGACCGGCTAAGCGGCCTCGCTGGGACTCTTCCCCGACTTCCTCTCGCTGCTCGGGATCCCAGCTTGAGGACTCTCTGGAGGAAGAGGCGGACGTCGCAGCTCAGGGCTCTGACCCTGACGTTGCCCTTAACCTTGATACACCTGAGGGGGACGCCTTAGTAAATGATCTTATCTCGTCCATCAACCAGGTGTTAGATCTCTCTCCCCCGCCTCCTCCTGTAGAGGAGTCGGCGTCTCAGCAGGAGAAACACCAGTTTCGGTTCCCCAAACATACACGCAATACGTTTTTTGATCACTCTAACTTCAGGGACGCTATCCAGAAGCCCAGAGCGGTCCCGGACAAGCGCTTTACTAAGCGCCTCACTGACACGCGTTACCCCTTCCCATCTGAAGTCGTTAAGGGTTGGGCTCACTGTCCCAAGGTGGATCCTCCAGTCTCAAGATTGGCAGCTAGATCCGTGGTGTCGGTTGCAGATGGCTCATCTCTAAAAGATGCCACTGACAGATTGAGCTCCTGGTGAAGTTCATCTATGAGGCCACGGGCGCGTCTTTTGCCCCGGCCTTTGCAGCCGTGTGGGCTCTCCAAGCTATCTCTGCTTGTCTGACTGAGATTAATGCTGTCACACGTAATTCTGCTCCACAAGTTGCGTCTTTGACCTCTCAGGCGTCAGCCTTTTCATCCTACGCCATGAACGCCGTCCTGGACTCTGCTAGCCGTACAGCTGTAGCATCCGCTAACTCTGTGGCAGTCCGCAGGGCCATGTGGCTGCGCGAATGGAAGGCAGATTCGGCTTCCAAGAGGTTCTTAACCGGTTTGCCGTTTTCTGGCGACCGTTTGTTTGGCGAACGATTGGATGAGATTATTAAGGAATAAGGAAAGGATTCCTCCTTACCCCAGGCCAAACCTAAGAGACCTCAACAGCGAAAGGTTCAATCGAGATTTCGGTCCTTTCGTCCCTCCGCCAAGTCCCAATCCTCTTCGTCCAACAGGCCGGAGAAAGGCCAGAGGAACTCCTATGCGTGGCGATCCAGGGTGGCGTGTCAACAAAGTCTATCTGTCGCTCTGGCGACTCTCCAGCGGTTCGGGTGGATCATCAACTTCCCGAAATCCAAGTTGACACCGACCCAATTACTGACGTACCTTGGGATGGAGTTTCATACCCAGCAAGCGTTAGTCAAGCTTCCGAGAGACAAACAGCTTTCTCTGCAGGCAGGGGTGCAATCCCTTCTTCGGAGTCAGTTACACCCCTTAAGGCGCCTCATGCACTTCCTGGGGAAGATGGTGGCAGCTATAGAGGCAGTCCCGTTCGCGCAATTCCATCTTCGGCCACTCCAATGGGACATTCTCCGCAAATGGGACAGGAGGTCGGCTTCCCTCGACAGGAACGTCTCTCTTTCCCTTGCAACCAAGACGTCACTTCAGTGGTGGCTCCTTCCCAACTCTCTGTCGTAGGGAAAATCCTTCCTACCCCCAACCTGGGCTGTGGTCACCACGGACGCGAGCCTGTCAGGGTGGGGAGCGGTTTTTCTCCACCACAGGGCTCAGGGAACCTGGACTCCGATAGTCATCCCTTCAGATCAATATTCTGGAGATAAGGGCAGTGTATCTAGCCCTATTGGCTTTTCATCGGTGGCTGGAGGGCAGGCAGATCCGTATCCAGTCGGACAACGCCACTGCCGTCGCATACATCAACCACCAAGGCGGCACTCGCAGTCGTCAAGCCTTCCAGGAAGTCCGACGGATTCTGCAGTGGGTGGAAGCCACAGCTTCCACCATCTCCGCAGTTCACATCCCGGGCGTAGAAAACTGGGAAGCAGATTTACTCAGTCGTCAGGGCATGGACGCGGGGGAATGGTCTCTGCACCCAGACGTGTTTCGAGAGATCTGTCGCCGCTGGGGAACGCCGGACGTCGATCTCATGGCGTCACGGCACAACAACAAAGTCCCGGCATTCATGGCACGGTCTCAGGATCACAGAGCTCTGGCGGCGGACGCGTTAGTTCAGGATTGGTCGCAGTTTCGACTGCCTTATGTGTTTCCTCCTCTGGCGATGCTGCCCAGAGTGTTACGCAAGATCAGGTCCGACTGCCGTCGCGCCATTCTCGTCGCTCCAGACTGGCCGAGGCGGTCGTGGTACCCGGATCTGTGGCATCTCACGGTGGGTCAACCGTGGGCGCTTCCAGACCGCCCAGACTTGCTGTCACAAGGCCCGTTTTTCCATCTGAATTCTGTGGCCCTCAACCTGACTGTGTGGCCATTGAGTCCTGGCTCCTAGCGTCTTCAGGGTTATCTCAGGATGTCATTGCCACCATGAGACAGGCCAGGAAGCTTACGTCCGCCAAGATCTATTATAGGTCTTGGCAAATCTTCCTATCCTGGTGCGCTAATAACGGTTTTTCTCCATGGCCGTTTGCCTTACCCACTTTTCTTTCATTCCTTCAATCCGGAATGGACAAGGGTTTGTCACTTGGCTCTCTCAAGGGCCAAGTATCGGCGCTCTCCGTGTTTTTTCAAAAGCGCCTAGCCAGGCTTCCGCAGGTCCGCACGTTCCTGCAGGGAGTTTGCCACATAGTCCCACCTTACAAGCGTCCGCTGGAACCCTGGGATCTTAACAGGGTGCTAACGGCTCTTCAGAAACCACCTTTCGAGCCGCTGCGGGATGTCTCTCTATCACGTCTTTCGCAGAAGGTGGCCTTCCTAGTGGCAGTCACATCACTTCGGAGAGTGTCTGAGCTAGCAGCGCTGTCATGCAAAGCCCCCTTCCTGGTGTTTCACCAGGATAAGGTGGTTCTGCGTCCGGTCCCGGAATTTCTCCCTAAGGTGGTATCCCCTTTTCATCTCAATCAGGAATCTCCTTGCCTTCATTTTGCCCTAATCCAATTCTCCAGTGTGAAAAGGATTTGCACTCTTTGGATCTTGGGAGAGCACTCCGGCTCTACGTGTCTCGCACGGCGCCCCTGCGTCGTTCAGATGCGCTCTTTGTCATTGTCGCTGGCCAGCGTAAGGGCTCGCAGGCTTCCAAGTCAACCTTGGCTCGGTGGATCAAGGAACCGATTCTCGAAGCCTACCATTCTTCTGGGCTTCCGCTTCCTTCAGGGCTGAAAGCCCATTCTACCAGAGCCGTGGGTGCGTCCTGGGCATTGCGGCACCGGGCAACGGCTCAGCAGGTGTGTCAGGCAGCTACTTGGTCTAGTCTGCACACTTTCACGAAACACTATCAAGTGCATACCTATGCTTCGGCAGACGCCAGTCTAGGTAGGCGAGTCCTTCAGGCGGCGGTTGCCCACCTGTAAGAGGGGGCCGTTTTTTTCGGCTCGTTTTATTGAGGTATTCTTTTACCCACCCAGGGACTGCTCTTGGACGTCCCAATTGTCTGGGTCTCCCAATGGAGCGACAAAGAAGAAGGGAATTTTGTTTACTTACCGTAAATTCCTTTTCTTCTAGCTCCTATTGGGAGACCCAGCACCCGCCCCTGTACCCTTCGGGCTGGTTATTTTTTTGTGTACCCATGTTGTTCATGTTGAATTGTTCTTTTGGTTCATGGTTTGCAGTTCTCCGAACATCCTTCGGATTGCATTTACCCTAGAACAATTTATAAGTTTTCTCCTTCCTGCTTTTGCACCAAAACTGAGGAGCCCGTGATCCACGGGAGGGTGTATAGGCAGAGGGGAGGGTTTACACTTTTTAAAGTGTAATACTTTGTGTGGCCTCCGGAGGCAGAAGCTATACACCCAATTGTCTGGGTCTCCCAATAGGAGCTAGAAGAAAAGGAATTTACGGTAAGTAAACAAAATTCCCTTCTTTATTTCTATAAAAATGTACTATAATAAATTTTTCATTTAAATATAAGCAATATATGTCGGAGTCGGTGCAAGGGTAAATTGAGGAGTCGCAGGTTTGACTTGCTGACTCCACAGCCCTGCTTGGTGGATGATAAGACTGTAGTTTAGAACTGTTAAATGTTTGAGGTGTTGACCCTTATTTAGATAATATCGGTAATACAAATTTACCTGGCACCCCCAACAGTCCAGATCTACCAGCAGGATATATACAGAGTACAACTCCAGAACAGCACAGCTCCATGTACTCTGTAGTGGCCAATCTTTGGTACTGCAGCTTAACTCCTATTCACTTCAATGAGATCTGAGCTACATCACCTGGGTGCAGTCACTACACAATGTTTGGAGCTGTCTTGTTCCTTCACTGTGCATATATTCTGCCACCTAAGCTGCAACCAGTTCATTACTGATCTGCAATGACCTAAATATTGGAGAATCCACTACTACACCCACTGATCATGAACCCGATGTTCTTAGATCCCTGTATGTAATTGAGCCACTGTCACACATACACACTACTGCTGCTCTACTCATTATCTATGGAGTTGGTAGAAATTTGGAAGCGCTTGTCCCACAGACACTGGTTGTATGTTATTGCAGCTCAGCCCCGTTCACTTCAATGGAGCGAAGCTATATCATCACTCATTGTTCATTGTAGAGAGCAGCCTTGTTTTGCTTGTGTCACTTGGAGCATAGCACTCTGTCTGGGGCAATAGAGAATTTATTTTTTTTTTTTTGCTTTCAGGGTGATATGTAGAGGCATTCCAGATTTATTACCACATAACACGTCAGAATTGAAATATTTTTCCTATTCAGAATGATGAAAACTGATTTTGCCAGAAAAGGGTTAACGGTGACTTATTCCTCTTAATTCTTCTTTAAATGCTCTTGCAGAAGCGTCGGCGCCCCACGCTTGGCGTACAGCTGGATGATAAGAGGAAGGAGATGTTGAAGAGACATCCGCTCTGTGTTTCTCTTATAGTGAGATGCAAAGGTAATTTATTACTGACTTTTGGATGATAGCGGGATATTGCTGGATCTAGAATATTGCATGTCGTAGATAGGTTCCATTATTTTTAGAGAAATAAATTGCAGCTACTACTTTGACTTTTTCCAGTAAAAGTAGACCCTATGATGAAAATCTGACAGACCCCGCTATAGTTTGTGGTCCGTTACCTGCTTTAAATTCGTCCTTGGCATTCCATTTTTCTGTTCCTAATACACACCAGAAATATTGAATTCCTAATGTTGAACCTGTCCTTAGCTGGTAAAAATGTGTAATTTTCTAATTTACAGATAACAGCTTCTTGAATCTTACTTTCTACTTCCTTATGAATCTCAATATACTCACTGTGAAGGCAAAAGTGGTGCCAGTTTCTGAACTGGCGGGCGCCATCAGTGCTGGGTAAGTGGCCATAAGCCTATAGAACATGGATATTCAAGTCCGTTATTAAAAGGAGTCCATCAACAGTTTTTTGGTATGTAATTTGACAGCAGCATGATGTAGGGGCAGAGATCTTGATTCAAGTAATGTATTGCTTTATTTACTGGGTGCAGCAGTTGTGATAAACGAACAATTTTCTCAGAGCTTAACATTCAGAGCTCTGCTAGATCTGTGTAACCCCTAAGCAACTTTCTGTGTACATTTAGGCCCCAAGTCATCAAGTCCGGCAATTTTTTTGCCGGCATGGAGGAAGGCGCATGGTAGAGTCAGACACTCCTGAGTCATGAAGCGGTGCATGCCTTTTTTTGTATCAAATGTGTCTGAAGAGTGGTATGCGCCGCCAAGTGCTACGCCCGAAATCTTGGGGGTACTTTGCACGTTGTGACATCGCTATCCGATGGTAGCGACGCTGCAGCGATAGTACCCGCCCCCATCGCACATGCGATATCTTGTGATAGCTGCCGTAGCGAACATTATCGCTACGGCAGCTTCACACGCACTTACCTGCCCTACGACGTCGCTTTGGCCGGCGACCCGCCTCCTTCCTAAGGGGGCGGGTCGTGCGGCGTCACAGCGACGTCACACGGCAGGCGGCCAATAGAAGCGGAGGGGCGGAGATGAGCGGGACGTAAACTTCCCGCCCACCTCCTTCCTTCCTCATTGCAGGCGGGACGCAGGTAAGGAGATGTTCCTCGCTCCTGCGGCTTCATACACAGCGATGTGTGCTTCCGCAGGAACGAGGAACAACATCGTACCTGTCGGTGCAGCGAAATTATGGAAATGACCGACACTACACAGATCACCGATTTTCAACGGTTTTTGCTATCGTTTATCGGTGCTTCTAGGCGTTGCGACGTCGTTACCGGCGCCGGATGTGCGGCACTTTCGATTTGACCCCTACGAGATCGCAGTAGCGATGTTGCAACGTGCAAAAGTACCCCTTAATCTAGTCAGGGAATGGAGTGAGGTTTCTTGTCACGAATTAGAAGCGTTTTGGTGTCACACTACCTCCGTGCCTCATGTCTCGCCCCGGCTTCACTAAATTGGGGAGCTGAGGTGTAGAAACTTGCATAAAAGCAACAAAAGTTCAGGGTTGCACCAAAATATTGCAACTTTTCACACAGCCTAGTAATTCACACAGCTATAATCAGGGTCTCATGCCTTACATCATGATGCTCTTAGAATACATAGCAAAAACCTGCTGACCAGATTCCCTCAAGTATCTCTAATATCAGTCTCTGTTATATTTGCTTTACCAGTGAGCTACTCTGCCCTGACATAGTTCTTAGCTGCCTCTACCCTGGAGATGATGGGAAGAAAACTCCAAACCCGGCTAACCAGTATCAGTTCGATAAAGTGGGGTGAGTTATACCTAATTACTGAAGGATGTTGTAATTATAGTGAACCATCAGCAGTTATTCCAAATTTACATGCAGGACATCTTTTAAGTATATGGTTGATCAGACCGCTGTCTCCCTGTAATCTGCCTATAGACGGCAGTAAGTGCAATACTTGGTTGTCTCTTGTTTAAACCAGTTAACTGCCCTGTTAAATTTTGCGTTAACATTTTTCCCACTATCCTTACAGTATCCTGGATCTGAGTGACTATATATCAGAGCTTGGCCACCCCTATATGTGGGTACAAGCAATGGGGGGACTGCATTTTCCAACCGACCAACCACAGGTAAGATTATATAACCTATAGTGCCATTGCCTTTCTTGCCTATCGGCACGTGTAAACACATAATGTGCCTCTCCCACAGCAGTCAATCATCGCAGACAACACTCTAAGTGCCAGTCACATGGAGAAGACCATTAAGTTATTGAGGTCACGACTGACGTCTCGTTTATCCCTGCACAAACAGTTTGCTTCTTTGGGTAAGCGACCTAGGCCTTTTCCATCTCCTTTCCCCCAGATGTTGCACTTTGTGTTGTGACCATAGTGATTTATTTTACAGAACATGGAGTTATTCCAATTTCTGGTGAATGCCAGAATCTTTTTCCTGCAAAGGTCGTATCCCGTTTAACCAGATGGAGCATGATGCCGTATGAGGATTACGTGGTAAGTTGAAGTTTATCTAATATAGTAATTAAAAGTATATACAATTTGTATGTAGATTGTGGATATTATTAAGGTTCTGCAATATCACATGCTTCCTTATGCTAAGTAAAGTTAAACTATGTATTTTAGTTAATATTAAAAGGGTATTAGCAGCTGCAGATCCCACCAATTGATCCTGTATCTATCTCACGAATGGGACTTTGACATACATTTTTGGCAGCAGAAAGGTGGTCATTCATTTGTTTCAGAATTCCAGCCACCACTTCACTTCAAAGCTGCGTGTGACAGACCACCATTATAGAGACCAAAGTCTGTCCACTTGGTGGAATCCTTACCTATACACTGTGTGCAGACTTATTAGGCAAATTAATGAATACAATATTCATGGAAAAAGTGGGGGAAAGCATGTTAAAATCCATCATCAAGTGCTAGTGCACATATATTCCCCCATAACTGGAAATAGTAATAGGATCAACTCCTACAATAATATACAAAAATGTGAAAAACACACAATGGAGTGTAAAATCCACTTAATTTATTAAATATATATTACACAGACATACATTAGAGAAAGAACTCTATGAGTTAATACACAGTAAAAAAGGAAGCAAATAGCAGGGAGGTAGTAAACCTCAACAAGGTGGGGACCAAGTGACTACAATAATAATCATTATCTGGGGAGGTCTGGGGGAGCAAAAAGCAGTAAGAAACAAGTAGAGTGTGGACACTCATAAGCCCACCTTCCACAGACCAAAAATTTTCAGTAATATCCCACTAATAAACGGGGGCTATCCCCTTAAACTACTGCAGGTCCCTATCTCATACAATACATTGGCAGAATTTTCAGTAGTATTTACCTTAGGGACACACAGGATGAAATGTAAAAAGCCCTCCTGATAGATAAGCAGGATCACGTAGTCACTGGTCAGAGCCCGACGCGCGTTTCGTGGTCCTTCAAGGGCCACCACACGTAGGCAAATGAGTATTTTGATCATATGATACTTTCTTCATCGTTCCTTATGGGAGACCCAGACCATGGGTGTATAGCTTCTGCCTCCGGAGGACACACAAAGTACTACACTAAAAAGTGTAGCTCCTCCCTCCGAGCATATACACCCCCTGGATGACCACATCTAGCCAGTTCAATGCTTTGTGTTCAGGAGGTCACACACACATGCATTCTCATCTGATTTTTGATTTCAAAGAGTTGGAAGAAAAGCGGGTCCAAGCTGGACTCCCGGCATGTCCCTTCTCACCCCACTGTGTCGGCGGTGGTGTTAAGGTTGATTTACAAGGCTGGAGCCTTACATGCCGCGCTCCTTCACCATCCTTCGGGCTCTGGCTTGAAGTGGGAGCCAGCACGGTTCTCACTGCTTTGCAGGAGACCGGTCTCCATCCGCAGCCCTTTCAGGACCCTGCCGGACGGAGCGCTCACCCCTCAGGGACCTGGCCCTGCGTCTCATAAGCTAAGTATTGAGACGTTCTTGAAGGGTCCCTTGTGCATTTATTGTGGGGAGAGTGTGTTATGTCACTGTGCTGTGATTTCCGGCCGGTTCTCTGGTTTCTCCTGAGAACCGCGCCGAGGGTGCCTGCTCGTCGGCCGCATGAGAAAATTTAGGCCCCGGCTTCGGCTGCGGCCTAGTTTCGTTTTCACTGCCCCTGCATGTCAGTCATGCAGAGGGACAGTGCGGCGCCGCCCACCGGCCGTTCAGCTCAGGGGAGGACACTCCTCTCTGAGGAGATGTTTCCCTCCCCTGTATATCCCCTTGGCCCTCCGGTTCCCGCTCTTGGACTAAACCCCGCCCCCCCTCCTCACTCCGGCGCCATTTTATCAGCGTTTACACACTGATCAGCGCTGGCTGCTGCAGCTCTGCATCTGTCTGGGGGTCCAAGCTGTGGAATCCGGAGGGCACACAAAACGGTCTGGTAAGCCACAACCTCTGGTTGTGGACTTTATTATACGCTCTCTGGGGGTCATTCTGAGGGAGTGTGTTCTTTACTGCAGAGCCTCCACCTCAGCAGCATGTCTCTCACTAGGAGCAAGGCTGCAAAGCTTTACTCTATATGCACTGCATGTAAGCTCGTACTGCCTGAACCGAGCACATATCCACATTGTGATGCCTGCTCTAACATGGTGGTGCTTCAGCCTGGAGTCTCCCCAGGGGTCCCTCCGGCTGCTCCGGCCCCGGTGGCTGAACCCCCGGCTTGGGTAGCATCGTTTTCTAAAGCTATCTCCCAGTCCTTTGCCGACTCCATGGGAGAGCTTTCCCGGACTCTGCTGACCATGCATCAGCCCCCTTCTCAGGGCGCCTCTGCTGCTCTGCAGAGCTCACAGAGGATTTTTCATCTGTTCCCGGACCCCGTCCTCCTAAACGGAGACGCAGGGACTTTTCTCCTTCCTCGTCCCACGGCTCTGATTCACGAGCTGAATTGCAGGGCGAGGAGGATGCCTTTACTGTGGGCTCAGACACTACCTCTATGTACCCCATTGATTTATCTGAAGGGGATGCGGATGTTAGTGACTTGATTGCGTCCATTAATTCCGTACTGAACCTCAATCCACCAGTGTCAGAGGAACAAGCCTCTCTGGTAGAAAAACACCAGTTTACCTCACCTAAGAGAGCAAGGAGTATGTTTTTTAACCACTCCAGTTTTCAGGCCACTGTGACCAAGCCCAGGGCCTGTCCTGACAAACGCTTCCCAAAGCGTAGTTCTGATGAACGTTTTCCCTTTCCACCAGAGGTGGTCAAGGAGTGGGCTCATTCACCAAAGGTAGATCCTCCGGTGTCTAGAATCTCAGCCCGGACAGTTGTATCTGTGGTCGATGGCACCTCACTTAATGATCCCACTGACCGCCAGGTTGACCTTCTGGCCAAATCTGTATATGAGGCGGCAGGGGCCTCGTTCTCCCCGTCTTTTGCAGCGGTGTGGGCTCTTAAGGCCGTCTCTGCCTCTCTGGAGGAGATGCATTCCCTCACCAGGGACTCTATGCCCGAAATGGTTGCCTTAACTTCCCAGGCTTCGGCTTTTTCATCCTATGCCATGTCTGCCATTCTGGAGGCTTCTCACCGCACGGCGGTGGCTTCCGCTAATTCCCTCGCGATCCGCAGGATCTTGTGGCTTCGAGAGTGGAAAGCAGACGCTTCTTCTAAGAAGTACCTTGCTGGGCTCCCCTTTGCTGGGTCCCGGCTGTTCGGTGAACAACTGGATGAAATTATTAAGGAAGCTACTGGCGGGAAGAGTACTTCCTTGCCACAAACTAAAACCAGGAAACCTGTCCAGGGCAGGAACCAGTCGAGGTTTCGTTCCTTTAGTTCCTCTAACTGGTCATCCTCTAAGCCCTCAGCCTCGTCCACTAACTCAGCCAAGGATCGAAAACCCAGCTGGCGTCCTCAGAAGAGCGGAGGAGCCGCTGCCACTAAGGCAGCCTCCTCTTGACTATCTGGCTGCGCCAGCAACGTCCTTGGTCGGTGGCAGGCTCTCCCACTTTGGCGACGTGTGGTTCCAACACGTCTCCGATCAGTGGGTGCGGGATATCATCTCCCACGGCTACAGGATAGAATTTTCTTCCAGCCCGCCAAACAGATTTTTTCTGTCCACTCCCCCCTGCTCCAAAGCCGCCGCCTTCTCTCAGGCCGTGGCTTCCTTGCAGGCCAACGGAGTAATTGTACCGGTTCCCGCCCGGGAACGGTTCAGAGGTTTCTACTCAAACCTCTTCCTAGTCCCCAAGAAGGATGGTTCCTTCCGGCCCATCCTGGATCTCAAGCTTCTCAACAAGCATGTTCAGGTGCGGCACTTTCGCATGGAATCTCTGCGATCGGTCATTGCCTCAATGACCCAAGGAGATGTTCTAGCATCCATCGACATCAGAGATGCATATCTGCATGTGCCAATTGCAGTTTCACACCAGCGTTGGCTACGTTTTGCAATCGGAGAGGAACATTTCCAATTCGTGGCTCTCCCCTTCGGGTTAGCCACGGCCCCTCGGGTATTCACCAAGGTCATGGCAGCAGTGGTTGCGGTTCTGCACCTCCAGGGGTTGGCAGTGATTCCTTACCTGGACGACCTTCTAGTCAAGGCTTCATCCAGTGCAGACTGTCAGCGGAGTGTCTCGCTCACTCTCGCCACGCTTGTTCAATTCGGGTGGCTTGTCAATCTGCCCAAGTCCACTCTGACCCCGACCCAGGAACTTACGTACCTAGGGATGCAATTCGAGACTCTGCCGGCACTTGTGAAGCTGCCCTTAGTCAAACAGCAGTCCCTTCATCTGGCGGTACGCTCTCTGCTGAGGCCCCGCCGTCATTCCATCAGGCACCTCATGCAGGTGCTGGGTCAGATGGTGGCGTCAATGGAAGCGGTTCCCTTTGCCCAGTTCCATCTGCGTCCCCTGCAGCTGGACATTCTCCGCTGTTGGGACAAGCGGACCTCTTCCTTGCACAGGCTAGTGGCTCTGTCGCCACAGACCAGGAGCTCTCTTCAGTGGTGGCTTCGGCCCCTCTCTCTGTCCCAGGGACGCTCCTTTCTGGCCCCGTCCTGGGTGATTCTCACCACGGACGCCAGTCTATCCGGCTGGGGAGCAGTGTTTCTCCACCACCGAGCACAGGGCACTTGGACTCCGTCCGAATCAGCCCTCTCGATCAATGTGCTGGAAATCAGAGCTGTGCTCCTAGCTCTCGTAGTCTTTCACCACCTGTTGGCGGGCAAGCACATTCGAGTCCAGTCAGACAACGCGACAGCAGTTGCCTACATCAATCACCAGGGCGGGACTCGCAGCCGCCTGGCAATGTTGGAAGTTCAACGTATCCTTCAGTGGACGGAAGACTCCAAGTCCACCATATCCGCAGTCCACATCCCAGGCGTAGAAAACTGGGAGGCAGATTATCTCAGCCGTCAAACCGTGGACAGCGGCGAGTGGGCCCTGCATCCGGCAGTGTTCCGGTCAATCTGCCGCAAGTGGGGCACTCCGGAAGTGGATCTAATGGCATCCCGGCACAACAACAAGGTCCCGGTTTACGTGGCTTGCTCCCACAATCCTCAGGCCTTGGCGGCGGACGCGCTGGTTCAGGATTGGTCCCAGTTTCGTCTGGCCTACGTGTTTCCCCCTCTAGCTCTCTTGCCCAGAGTCCTGCGCAAGATCAGAATGGAGGGCCGTCGGGTCATAATCATTGCTCCAGACTGGCCCAGGCGAGCTTGGTACCCAGACCTGCTCCGTCTGTCCGTAGAGGTGCCGTGGCATCTCCCGGACCGCCCAGACCTTCTCTCACAAGGTCCGTTTTTCCGCCAGAATTCTGCGGCTCTCAGATTGACGGCGTGGCTCTTGAGCCTTGGATCCTTACGGCTTCAGGCATTCCTTCCGAGGTCATCTCCACTATGACTCAGGCTCGGAAGTCTTCCTCGGCCAGGATTTACCACAGGACTTGGAGAATTTTCCTGTCCTGGTGTCGCTCTTCCGGCCATGCTCCTTGGCCGTTTTCCTTGCCGACCATCCTGTCCTTTCTACAGTCCAGTCTGCAGCTAGGACTCTCCCTCAATTCCCTCAAGGGACAGGTCTCGGCTCTGTCTGTGTTGTTCCAGCGGCGTATCGCCCGACTGGCCCAGGTGCGCACCTTCATGCAGGGCGCATCTCACATCATTCCGCCTTACCGGCGGCCTCTGGATCCCTGGGACCTCAATCTGGTCCTCAAGGCCTTACAGAAACCCCCCTTTGAGCCTCTTAGGCAGGTTTCTTTGTTTCGTCTTTCACAGAAAGTGGTCTTTCTGGTGGCCATAACTTCTCTCAGGAGAGTCTCTGATTTGGCTGCGCTCTCTTCGGAGTCACCCTTTTTGGTTTTTCACCAAGACAAGGTGGTTCTCCGTCCGACTCCGGACTTTCTCCCTAAGGTGGTGTCGCCTTTCCACCTTAACCAGGACATTTCATTGCCTTCCCTTTGTCCGGCCCCTGTGCATCGCTTTGAGAAAGCGTTGCATACTTTAGATTTGGTGCGGGCGCTCCGGATCTATGTGTCACGCACCGCTGCTCTTAGGCGGTGCACCTCTCTTTTTGTGCTGACCACAGGTCAGCGCAAGGGTCTCTCGGCTTCTAAACCGACCCTAGCTCGTTGGATTAGGTCGGCCATATCCGATGCCTACCAATGTTCTAAGGTGCCCCCCCGCCGGGAATTAAGGCGCACTCGACCAGAGCTGTCTGTGCCTCTTGGGCTTTCATGCACCAGGCTACGGCTCAGCAGGTCTGTCAGGCTGCCACTTGGTCTTGTCTGCACACCTTTTCGAAGCACTACCAAGTGCATGCTCATGCTTCGGCAGATGCAAGCTTGGGCAGACGCATCCTTCAGGCGGCTGTCGCCCATTTGTGAAGTTAGGTTTTGCCTACTTCTCAGTTACTGTTTATTTCCCACCCATGGACTGCTTTGAGACGTCCCATGGTCTGGGTCTCCCATAAGGAACGATGAAGAAAAAGAGAATTTTGTTTACTTACCGTAAATTCTTTTTCTTATAGTTCCGACATGGGAGACCCAGCACCCTCCCTGTTGCCTGTTGGCAGTTCTTGTTCCGTGTGTTTTCACCGGCTGTTGTTGTAGACAGAGGTTCCGGTTATTCCGGGTTTTACTCTATCTCTACTTGTGGGTGGATGTCCTCCTTCAGCTTTTGCACTAAACTGGCTAGATGTGGTCATCCAGGGGGTGTATATGCTCGGAGGGAGGAGCTACACTTTTTAGTGTAGTACTTTGTGTGTCCTCCGGAGGCAGAAGCTATACACCCATGGTCTGGGTCTCCCATGTCGGAACTATAAGAAAAAGAATTTACGGTAAGTAAACAAAATTCTCTTTTTTTTTTATACATGTTGTCCTACTCCAAGCTGTATAGGCTTGAGAGCCAACTTACCAATTAAGTAAATCAGGTGATGTGCATCTCTGTAATGAGGAGGGGTTTGGTGTAATGACATCAACACCCTATAAAGGGGTGCATACTTATTAGGCAACTTCCTTTCCTTTGGCAAATGGGTCAGAAGAGAGATTTCACGGGCTCTGAAAAGTCCAAAATTGGGAGATGTCTTGCAGAGGGATGCAGCAGTCTTCAAATTGCCAAACTTTTGAAGCGTGATCACCGAACAATGAAGCGTTTCATGGCAAATAGCCAACAGGGTCATAAGAAGCGTGTTGGGCAAAAAAGGCACAAAATAACTGCCCATGAATTGAGGAAAATCTAGCGTGAAGCTGCCAAGATGCCATTTGCCACCAGTTTGGCCATATTTCAGAGCTACAATGTTACTGGAGTATCAAAAAGCACAAGGTGTGCCATATTCAGGGCCATGGCCAAGGTAAGAAAGGTTGAAAAATGACCACCTTTGAACAAGAAACATAAGATAAAACGTCAAGACTGGGCCAAGAAATATCTTAAGACTGATTTTTCAAAGGTTTTATGGACTGATGAAATGAGAGTGACTCTTGATGGGCCAGATGGATGGGCCAGAGGCTGGATCAGTAAAGGGTAGAGAACTCCACTTTGACTCAGATGCCAGCAAGGTGGAGGTGGGGTATTGGTATGGGCTGGTATCATCAAAGATGAATTGTGGGACCTTTTTGGGTTGAGGATTGAGTGAAGCTCAACTCCCAGACCTACTGCCAGTTTCTGGAAGATAACTTCTTCAAGCAGTGGTACAGGAAGAAGTTGGTATTGTTAAAAAAAAAAAAAAAAAAAAACAAACATGATTTTCATGCAGGACAATGCTCCATCACATGCATCCAACTACTCCACAGCGTGGCTGGCCAGTAAAGGTCTAGAAGATGAAAAAATAATGACATGGCCCACTTGTTCACCTGATATGAACCCCATAGAGAACCTGTGGTCTCTCGTAAAATGTAAGATCTGCAGGGAGGGAAAACAGTACACCTCTCTGAACAGTGTCTGGGAGGCTTGGGTAGCTGCTGCACGCAATGTTGATCGTAACTGACAGAATCTATGGATGGTAGGCTGTTGAGTGTCATCATAAAGAAAGGTGGCTATATTGGTCACTAATTTTTGGGGGGTTTTGTTTTTGCATGTCAGAAATGTTTATTTCTAAATTTTGTGCAGTTATATTGGTTTACCTGGTGAAAATAAACAAGTGAGATGGGAATATATTTGGTTTTTATTTAAGTTGCCTAATAATTATGCACAGTAAAAGTTACCTGCAGAAACAGATATCCCCCTAAGATAGCCAAATCTAAAAAAAAACCCACTCCAACTTCCAAAAATATTAAACTTTGATATTTGAGTCGTTTGGGTTGATTTAGAACATACGGTAGTTGTTGATCAATAATAAAAAAAATCCTCTAAAATACAACTTGCCTAATAAGTCTGCCCCCAGTGTACATTTATGGCATTAACGGTGGCTATAACATAGAGCGGGTGAAATATTTCAATAGGTTCTACTGACATGAAATTCTCACCAGATATTAGTATGATCCTATTCAAGCCACACATGCAAAGAAATCAAACCATAGATGTCCATGAATTATGTGTTATAATGAGAAATAACACAGGAAAAGAGTATTGACACATGTAGAAAGAGAGGTGCAAAAAGCCATATAAATTCATGACACCAGCTGAAATCTATCAGTAATTAGAAAGCAATGCTGCCAGTTAGTGAAAAATATTAGCCGGTTCAACTGATGTTAAAAAGGTGTCTCATTACTAAGGTGCTACACAAGAAACATCCCATGATGGGTGAAACCAGTGAGCACTGTTGGGGCCATAATCCGGAAGTGGAAAGAACATAATTTTACTATAAAACTGACCATGACCAGGTGCACCCCAAAAGATTTCAGACATAGGAGTGGTGAAAAGAATTATCAGAAGAGTTGCCAAAGACCACCTGTGGAGAGCTACAGAAACACCTAGAATCAGCAGGTACAATTGTTTCAAAGAAAAGAATAAGTAATGCACTCAACCTCCATGGCCTATATGCACACTCACCATGCAAGACTCCATTGCAGAACAAAAAGCATCTTCAAGGGCGTTTAAAGGTTGATCAACAACATTTACAAGCCAGTGAAATACTGGGAGAATATAGTCTGGTGATTATGGCACCAAAATTGAACCTCCCCCTGGACAAGGCGATCGCTCTTCAACAAGCGGTACGCTGCCTTCTACGTCCTACGTCTCGCTCCATTCGATTCAGCATGAAGGTACTCGGCAGGATGGTGGCGGCTATGGAAGCAGTACCCTTTGCTCAACTGCACCTCCGCCCACTGCAGCTAGCCCTACTAGCAGCCTGGGACAAGAGCCCCTTCTCCCTGGACAGACATCTTCACCTGACGCCTTCAGCCAGGTACGCACTCCGCTGGTGGCTTCGGTCCTCATCCCTATCGAATGGGAGATCTTTTCTCCCAGTGAACTGGCTGGTCCTGACCACGGACGCCAGCCTCCTAGGCTGGGGAGTAGTGTACCGGCACCACACTGCTCAAGGACGTTGGACGCCCCAGGAGTCTTCCCTACCCATAAACACCCTGGAAATCCGCGCGATCTTCCTCGCGCTCAAGGCGTTCTGCCCTCTGCTAGCGGGTCGTCAGATTCGAGTCCAATCGGACAATGCGACATCTGTAGCCTATATCAATCGGCAGGGTGGCACCCGCAGCAAAGCGGCTTATCTCGAGGCCCACCAGATCCTCAGCTGGGCCGAATCGACGGGATCAGTGATATCAGCGGTACACATACCAGGGGTAGAGAACTGGGCAGCAGACTTTCTAAGTCGCCAAGGCCTGGCCGCCGGAGAATGGTCTCTCCACCCAGAAGTGTTTCTACACATCTGCACTCGCTGGGGCACACCAGATGTGGATCTAATGGCCTCAAGGTTGAACGCAAAGGTACCCGCGTTCATAGCCAGTTCACGCGACCAGCAGTCATCGGTGCGGATGCTCTAGTCTGCTCCTGGCACCACTTCCGCCTGCCTTACATATTTCCACCTCTACCCCTGCTGCCGCGGGTAATCAGGAAGATCAAGGCAGAGGGAGTCCCGGTGATACTGATAGCACTGGACTGGCCCAGGCACGACTGGTACGCCGAATTAGTACAAATGCTCACAGACGCACCGTGGCGCCTTCCAGACATCCCAGACTTGCTGACCCAAGGGCCCATTTCCCATCAGAACTCCAGAGCCATGAAGCTGACGGCATGGCCATTGAGACCAGGGTATTAACAAGAGCGGGATTCTCCCCCGTGATTATTTCCACCATGATCGGCGCCCGAAAGCTTGCTTCATCCCGCATTTACCACCGTATGTGGAAAAATCTTCCTTTCATGGTGCAGGGAAATTAACGTGCAGCCTATGCCTCTGGCCATCCCCAGAATTCTCGACTTTCTACAGGTTGCTTGCAAGCGGGGTTGGCTCTCAGTTCCCTTAAAGGGCAGATCTCAGCGCTCTCAATCTTCTACCAATGCCGCCTGGCTCAAAAACCGCAAGTCAAGACCTTCCTCCAGGGCGTTTCCCATCTAGTTCCCCCGTACAAACGGCCGCTGGACCCATGGGACCTCAATCTCGTTCTGGACGGTCTCCAGAGGTCTCCCTTTGAACCTCTCAAGGAATCCTCCCTTGCTCTTCTGTCCTGGAAGGTAACATTCCTGGTGGCAATTGCGTCCATCAGACGGGTTTCGGAGCTGGCAGCACTCTCTTGCCGCGAGCCTTTTCTGATCTTTCACCAGGACAAGGTGGTTCTGCGTCCCCTTCCGGATTTCCTTCCAAAGGTTCTTACCCCGTTTCATTTGAACGAGGACACTGTTCTGCCTTCCTTTTGTCCACACCCAGTTCATAGGGTGGAAAGGTCTCTGCATTCGTTAGACCTCGTCAGAGCTCTCAGATATTACATATCCAGGACAGCCCCCTTTAGGAAAACGGACTCTTTGTTCGTCATTCCTGAGGGGCCTAAGAAGGGACAGGCAGCTTCAAAGGTGACTCTGGCTCGCTGGATTTGCTCTGCGATCCAGGAAGCCTACCGCTTGCAACTCAAGCCCATTCCTAGTGGGCTGCGGGCTCATTCTACGCGATCAGTTGGCGCTTCGTGGGCCATTCGGCATCAGGCTTCAGTGGAACAGGTGTGTAAGGCTGCGACCTGGTCTAGCCTACATACGTTTTCAAAGCATTACAGAGTCCATACCCAGGTTTCAACTGAGGCAAATCTGGGTAGGAAAATTCTGCAAACGGCAGTAGAGCACCTCTCTCAGTAGGTGCTCCAGACTGTCTGGGACTGGTTCCTAGTCCTTGCGTTGTGTTGTCTTCTTTTATGTTTCCCACCCATGGTCTGCTTTAGGACATCCCATGGTCCTGTGTCCCCCAATGAGGCGTCAGAGAAAAACGGATTTTTGTGTACTCATCGTAAAATCGTTTTCTCTTAGCCATCATTGGGGGACACAGCACCCACCCTGTTGCCCTGTTGGGCCTTGGTTCTCTCAGTACCTTATTTGGTTATGACTCTTCTTTTCTCATGTTCCTATGTTTAGAAGTTTTTACTGGTTTTTTTTTTCTCCTACTGCTTGTGTACTAAAACTGAGGTTGCCTGGCCCGGCCAGGGGGTGTATACTGCAGAGGAGGAGCTATGCTTTTGCATCTACTTAGTGTCCTCCTATGGATAGGCAGCATAACACCCATGGTCCTGTGTCCCCCAATGATGGCTAAGAGAAAACAATTTTACGGTGAGTACACAAAAATCCATTTTTTGCAAGCTGAAACCCTCCCAAATTTGGTTTAGGTTATGAAAATAAAGTTGCTGCAAAGCTGAAAATACTGATCATTTAATGAACACAGAAAGGTCAGATTTTGGCAAGACGAAAGTTTTGTCGCCTTGTCATATAATGCACCCAATCCTTGTTTAGATCCTCACCTGTGCTCACTAAATGGTTAATTAGTGGGTGTGTATAAAAAGAAACCCAGCACCCCAGACCTTCACTTGAACTGCAACTTGACCTCTGAAAACATGCCAAAAATCCACCCTGCAACCAAAGCCTTGATTATCAAGAGGCTGAAGACCAGATCCACTGCAGAGGTGGCTGGCACCTTTAATGTGTCTCAGCGTCAAGTACAAAGAATTAAAAAAGATTTGAAGAGACTGGTGATGTTTTTTGGCAAGCCCAGGCCCGGCAGACCCCGCAAGACAACTGCTCAGGAGGAACGTTTGTTGGTTAGAAAATCCAAAGCCAGCCCCTCTTCCACTGCAGCAGAGCTGCAACAGGCCTGGTCGCTTCAAGTCCCTGTGTCAACTAGAACAGTTTGTAGGATTCTGCCTCGAAGTGGCCTCCATGGTCGAATCAGTGCCCAGAAGCCAGCACTATACAAAAGGCAATTAAAAAAACGTGTGGCATTTGCCAAGTCCCACAGCCTGCTAAACAGATGGACGCTGGAAAAGTGGCAGAAGGTGGATTTCTCTGATGAATCTTCAGTTGAATTACACCACAGTCGCCGCAAATACTGCAGGAGACCTACTGGAGCCCGTATGGATCCAGAAAACAGTAAAGTTTGGTGGTGGAAAGATAATGGTCTGGGGTTACATTCAGTATGGGGGAGTGCAAAACATTTGCAAGGTGGAAAGCCATATCAATAGCTTAAAATATCAAGAAGTATTAGCTACCTCTTACATTCCCAATCATAAAAGGGGTCAAATTCTGCAGCAGGATGGTGCTCCATCTCATACATCCATCTCTACAACAAAGTTCCTCCTGACAAAGAAGATCAAGGTGCTGAAGGACTGGCCAGCTTAGTCACCAGACATGAACATCATCGCGCATGTTTGGGTAGGATGAAAGAGGAAGCTTTGAAGACAAAACCAAAGAATCTAGATGAACTCTGGGAGGCATGTAAAACTGCATTCTTTGCTATTCTTGATGACCTGATTCCGTACTTTCACCGCACTCTGACCCGCTCTTGCAGTCCACACAAACACACACAAGCACGCACAAAACACACACAAACAAACACGTACGCACACCCATACAGTATTATGCTCACCTTATCTTCCGTTCCATCGCCAGCCTCCTGGTTCTTGTAGTTCGCCGGTACATCGCGACGAGGGAGGAATCCTCGCGGCCAAGTACAAGACCCAGGAGGCCGGCGATGGAAGGTAAGGTGAGCATAATATGTATATCTTCCGTTCCATCGCCGGCCTCCTGGGTCCTGTAGTTCGCCACTCTAGGATGTGTATCCGCAAGCATTTCGACGAGGGAGGAACTTCCGCTGTCAGCCGCTACTCAAAGGCAGCGCGCTGACCAATCAGAGGCAAATGGCTCCTGCCTTTGACGTCAGCACTCTAGGTGCGGAAGTTCCTCCCTCGTCGTGATGGTTACCAGATACACAGCCCGTACTAGCGAACAGCAAGTAAAGGAGACCGGCGATTAAACGGAAGGTAAGGTGAGCATAATATGTGCGTGCGTGCTTGTGTGTTTGTGTGTGTTTGTGCATGTGTGGAATGGCACAATAGGGGACCAGGATGGGACATTTAACAAGTTGTGGAACGAATTGTCTGCATTGTAATGATTTCCTATGGGAAATCTTGCTTTGCTGAACGAGTAACTTGGTTAACAAGCACAGTCCCACAACGGATTGTTCTCGTTAACCTAGGTTCCACTGTGTGTAAAATATGTATGTATGTGTATGTGTGTGTATATTTTATAATATATTATACATACACAATGTGGGTGTTTGGGTTTACCAAATTTTACTCTTATCCTTCTTCATCATGAATTCCTTAGTTGCATATTATATACTTTTGATGTACATAAGTATTTACTGTGATTGCTTCTCTGTATTACAGATCCTCCCCTATACTAAGGAAATTGTAGAATGTGGGTTAACACAGGATACTCATCTGTATTACTCACTAATGATTGAAAGGGGCACCGGTAAGTATTAATGTTATAGTAAAATATCGTAAAGTGGTTATTGTGAGATCGTCACATGTGGCTGGTAGACTTCAGTATACGAGTTTCTCTACCGTTCTGTGCCAAATGAGCTTGTTAAGGAAAGACTGTACACACTAGCGCCGCAAGGTAAGGGATAAACATTCATGCCGGACATACATAGAAGATCGTGTGCGCACCAAAATAACAAAATCATTTAATGCCATGAAATATAAAAAATTGCAACACAACACTCAAAATGACTTGCTTTGCATATAGTCTGACTTTAACTTCTTTTTACCACTTTAGGCTATAAAAGTCATGAAGCGGCACTATAAAATATATATATTATGCGACGCTACGGGAAAACACCAGTGGTATTATCCTATAGCATCTTCTGCCTCAAATTATGTGTAGGTGCACCAGCGTCTACATATACCCTACTTGGCCAAAACCGCAGCATAATCATCCTGAATGGGGAATCCCACAATATAAGCATATCAGTCTGACCCATAATTGAGCAATGAGCTTGTAACAACCCAAACAGAGCAAATAGTAAGGTATCAAGCCAATAAAAGGTACTAGTAATTACACTTTACACTTTAAGAAAAATTTAAAAAAGTTTATTAAAAGTTTTTTTCTTCGGCGCTCCATTGGGAGACCCAGACGATTGGGTGTATAGCTACTGCCTCCGGAGGCCACACAAAGCATTACACTAAAAAGTGTAAGGCCCCTCCCCTTCTGGCTATACACCCCCCGTGGGATCACGGGCTGCTCAGTTTTCAAGCTTTGTGCGAAGGAGGTCAGACATCCACGCATAGCTCCACTGTTTAGTCAGCAGTAGCTGCTGACTATATCGGATGGAAGAAAAGAGGGCCCATATAGGGCCCCCAGCATGCTCCCTTCTCACCCCATTCCTATTGGCGGTGTTTGTTAAGGTTGAGGTACCCATTGCGGGTACGGAGGCTGGAGCCCACATGCTGCTTTCCTTCCCCATCCCCCTGAGGGGCTCTGAGGAAGTGGGATCTTACCGGCCCCCAAGCCCTGAGGCCGGGCTCCATCCACAGACCCATAGCACCTGCTGGATACGGAGCTGGGTACCGTTCAGGGACAAGGCCCTGCAACATTCAGGTACTCTGTGTCCCCGTATGGACAGGCCGCGCACACTCCAGACTTGCTGGGTGTGCTAGTGCGCCGGGGACAGTAGCGCTGCGCGCGGGGGTTACAGTCACTGCAGCTTCTCTGAGGGACTTTATGTGTTGGGGACCGCCGCGCCGGCCGCCCCTGGAGCGGCGGCGCGGCTGAGACTTGTGGTGCGCCGGGGACTTCGCGCCGACCGGACGGCGGCGCTTATAAATCTAGTCCCCGGCTTTTGCGGCCTAGCTCCGCTTCGTTCCCGCCCCCACCCTGTCAATCAGGGAAAGGGAGAGACGCTGTTCTATAGTCAGCGCCGAGGGCTGGAGTCTTCTTTACATACTCCAGCCCTCTCACTGGGCACAGTGGGACGCAAGTTTCCCGCTTTTCGTCTGAACACACCCAGGGCCCGCCCCTCTCCACAGGACGCCGGCAGCCATTCCTGCATGCAGTCTGGCTGGGGAACGGACACAGGCTCTGGGAGACCCAGACAAGGGATTCGGGCGACCACACACCCGCGTTAAGCGGGCGGTAAGCAGCACATTAGTGCTGGCCCCACTAGTGCCACAGTGTTATATTGGTGTATTTTTTTCTCTGTACCATATATATATATATATATATATATATATATATATATATATATATATATATATATATATATATATATATATATATATATATATATATATATATATATATATTGCACTGTAAGGTCGCTTCTTGGCTGTATACCCTATATTGCTCTGAGGAGACAACAACATGTCATCCGCAAAACGCAGGGGTGCCAAGACACAGGCTGTATACGCTGCTTGTGCCGCTTGTGGGGCTGATCTACCGGCAGGTTCCAATGACCCCCATTGTGTGCAATGTTCGGTCCCTGTGCCACTTCGGCAGCCGGAGTCTATGGTGGTAGTGGCCCAGGCAGAGTCACCGGTGAACCCTGTTCCGGTGACTGGGACAGAGTTTGCAGTTTTTGCTGACAAGATGTCTGTGACTATGACAAAAATCCTAGAGACCTTGCAGGCCAGGCCAGTTACTCAGACCATGGACACTGCTGTGTCAATGTTCCCCGGTCCCCCTCAGTTGGAGCTAATCCGTGCTTCTAGGGGGTCCCAGGCATCTCAGGCTGAAGGCTCTGACTCGGATGACAGTCCCAGGCAGCCTAAGCGAGCGCGCTGGGAGAGACCCTCCACGTCATCACGCTGGTCAGGGTCTCAGCGAGACGAGTCTCTGCATGATGAGACAGAGGAGGGTGGTCAGGAGTCTAATCCTGAGACCGCTCTCAATCTGGATACTCCTGATGGTGACGCCATGGTAAATGACCTTATAGCGGCCATCAATAGACTGTTGGATATTTCTCCCCCAGCCCCTTCAGCAGAAGAGGCAGCTGCACAGCAGGAGAAGTTCCATTTCAGGTATCCCAAGCGTAAACTGAGTACTTTTCTGGACCACGCTGACTTCAGAGAATCAGTCCAGAAACACCATGCTTATCCAGACAAGCGTTTCTCCAAACGTCTTAAGGATACACGTTATCCCTTTCCCCCTGACGTGGTCAAACGCTGGACCCAGTGTCCAAAGGTGGATCCCCCAATCTCCAGGCTTGCGACTAGATCCATAGTTGCAGTGGAGGATGGGGCTTCACTTAAAGATGCCAACGACAGACAGATGGACCTTTGGTTGAAATCTGTCTATGAAGCTATCGGCACGTCGTTTGCTCCAGCATTCGCAGCCGTGTGGGCACTCCAAGCTATTTCAGCTGGTCTGGCGCAGGTGGACTCTGTCATACGTCCATCAGTGCCGCACGTGGCGTCCTTGACCTCGCAAATGTCTGCGTTTGCGACTTACGCTTCAAGCAAACCTCAACAGAGGAGGTGTCAGTCGAGGTTTCGGTCCTTTCGAGGCTCGGGCAAGGCCCAATTCTCCTCGTCCAAAGGGACTCAGAAGGAGCAAAGGAGCTCAGATTCCTGGCGGCCTCAGTCACGCCCCAAGAAAGCAACCGGAGGAACCGCTTCCAAGGCGGCTGCCTCATGACTTTCGGCCTCCTCCCTCCGCATCCTCGGTCGGTGGCAGGCTCTCCCGCTTTGGCGACATTTGGCTGCCACAGGTCAAGGACCGGTGGGTAACAGACATTTTGTCTCACGGGTACAGGATAGAGTTCAGTTCTCGTCCTCCGCCTCGGTTCTTCAGAACTTCCCCACATCCCGACCGAGCAGATGCCCTTCTGCAGGCGGTGGGCTCTCTAAGAGCAGAAGGAGTGGTGATCCCTGTTCCTCTTCAGGAACAAGGGCAAGGTTTTTACTCCAATCTCTTTGTGGTTCCAAAAAAGGACGGCTCGTTCCGTCCTGTTCTGGACCTAAAACTGCTCAACAAGCATGTGAACGCCAGGCGGTTCCGGATGGAATCCCTCCGCTCCGTCATTGCCTCAATGTCTCAAGGAGATTTCCTTGCATCAATAGACATCAAAGATGCTTATCTCCACGTGCCGATTGCTACAGAACACCAACGTTTTCTACGTTTCGTGATAGGGGACGACCATCTTCAGTTCGTAGCTCTGCCATTTGGTCTGGCGACAGCCCCACGGGTTTTCACCAAGGTCATGGCGGCAGTGGTAGCAGTCTTGCACTCTCAGGGACACTCGGTGATCCCTTACTTGGACGATCTACTTGTCAAAGCACCCTCTCAAGAGGCATGCCAACTCAGCCTGAATGTTGCGCTGGAGACTCTCCAGACTTTCGGGTGGATCATCAACTTTTCAAAGTCAAATCTGTCACCGACTCAATCACTAACGTATCTTGGCATGGAGTTTCATACTCTCTCAGCGATAGTGAAGCTTCCGCTGGACAAGCAGCGGTCACTACAGACAGGGGTGCAGTCTCTCCTTCATGGTCAGTCGCACCCCTTAAGGCGCCTCATGCACTTCCTAGGGAAGATGGTGGCAGCAATGGAGGCAGTCCCGTTTGCGCAGTTTCATCTGCGCCCACTTCAATGGGACATTCTCCGCCAATGGGACGGGAAGTCAACTTCCCTGGACAGGAAAGTCTCCCTTTCCCAGACGGCCAAGGACTCTCTGCAATGGTGACTTCTTCCCACCTCATTATCACAGGGAAGATCCTTCCTACCCCCATCCTGGGCGGTGGTCACAACAGACGCGAGTCTGTCAGGGTGGGGAGCAGTTTTTCTCCACCACAGGGCTCAGGGTACATGGACTCAGCAGGAGTCCACCCTTCAGATCAATGTTCTGGAAATCAGGGCAGTGTATCTGGCCCTACTAGCCTTCCGGCAGTGGCTGGAAGGGAAGCAGATCCGAATTCAGTCGGACAACTCCACAGCGGTGGCATACATCAACCACCAAGGAGGGACACGCAGTCGGCAAGCCTTCCAGGAAGTCCGGCGGATTCTAATGTGGGTGGAAGACACGGCATCCACCATATCCGCAGTTCACATCCCGGGCGTAGAAAACTGGGAAGCAGACTTCCTCAGTCGCCAGGGTATGGACGCAGGGGAATGGTCCCTTCACCCGGACGTGTTTCAGGAAATTTGTCGCCGCTGGGGAATGCCGGACGTCGACCTAATGGCGTCTCGGCACAACAACAAGGTCCCGGCCTTCATGGCGCGGTCTCGCGATCAAAGAGCTCTGGCGGCAGACGCCTTAGTGCAAGATTGGTCGCAGTTCCGGCTCCCTTATGTGTTTCCACCTCTGGCACTCTTGCCCAGAGTGCTACGCAAGATCAGATCCGATTGCAGCCGCGTCATACTCGTCGCTCCAGACTGGCCGAGGAGGGCGTGGTACCCGGATCTGTGGCATCTCACGGTCGGCCAACCGTGGACACTACCAGACCGACCAGACTTACTGTCCCAAGGGCCGTTTTTCCATCGGAATTCTGCGGCCCTGAACCTGACTGTGTGGCCATTGAGTCCTGGATCCTAGCGTCTTCAGGATTATCCCAAGGGGTCGTTGCCACCATGAGACAGGCTAGGAAGTCCACTTCTGCTAAGATCTACCACAGAACGTGGAGGATTTTCTTATCCTGGTGCTCATCACAAGGAGTATCCCCCTGGCCATTCGCGTTACCTACTTTTCTTTCCTTCCTGCAATCTGGGTTGGAAAAGGGCTTGTCGCTCGGCTCCCTTAAAGGGCAAGTCTCGGCACTATCCGTGTTTTTTCAGAAGCGTCTAGCACGACTTTCTCAGGTGCGCACGTTCCTGCAGGGGGTTTGTCATATCGTCCCTCCGTACAGACGACCGTTAGATCCATGGGATCTAAACAGGGTACTAGTTGCTCTCCAGAAGACGCCTTTCGAGCCTCTGAGGGATGTTTCACTTTCTCGACTCTCACAGAAAGTGGCCTTTCTGGTAGCGGTCACGTCTCTTCGGAGAGTGTCTGAGCTAGCAGCGCTGTCATCCAAGGCTCCCTTCCTGGTGTTCCACCAGGACAAGGTAGTGCTGCGCCCCATTCAGGAGTTTCTCCCTAAGGTGGTATCCTCTTTTCATCTTAATCAGGATATTTCCTTACCTTCCTTTTATCCTCATCCAGTTCATCGATATGAAAAGGATTTGCATTTGCTAGATCTGGTGAGAGCACTCAGAATCTACATTTCCCGCACGGCGCCCCTGCGCCGCTCGGATGCACTCTTTGTCCTTGTCGCTGGTAAGCGCAAAGGGTCGCAGGCTTCCAAAGCCACCCTGGCTCGATGGATCAAAGAACCAATTCTTGAAGCCTACCGTTCTGCTGGGCTTCCGGTTCCATCAGGGCTGAAGGCCCACTCAACCAGAGCCGTGGGTGCGTCCTGGGCATTACGACACCAGGCTACGGCTCAACAGGTGTGCCAGGCAGCTACCTGGTCGAGTCTGCACACTTTCACCAAACATTATCAGGTGCATACCTATGCTTCGGCGGACGCCAGCCTAGGTAGAAGAGTCCTGCAGGCGGCAGTTGCCTCCCCGTAGGGGAGGGCTGTCTTTGCAGCTCTAACATGAGGTATTTCTTTACCCACCCAGGGACTGCTTTTGGACGTCCCAATCGTCTGGGTCTCCCAATGGAGCGCCGAAGAAGAAGGGAATTTTGTTACTTACCGTAAATTCCTTTTCTTCTAGCTCCTATTGGGAGACCCAGCACCCGCCCTGTTGTCCTTCGGGATTTTTGGTTGTTTTCGGGTACACATGTTGTTCATGTTGAACGGTTTTCAGTTCTCCGATGTTACTTCGGAGTGAATTTGTTTAAACCAGTTATTGGCTTTCCTCCTTCTTGCTTTAGCACTAAAACTGAGCAGCCCGTGATCCCACGGGGGGTGTATAGCCAGAAGGGGAGGGGCCTTACACTTTTTAGTGTAATGCTTTGTGTGGCCTCCGGAGGCAGTAGCTATACACCCAATCGTCTGGGTCTCCCAATAGGAGCTAGAAGAAAAGGAATTTACGGTAAGTAACAAAATTCCCTTCTTCTTTGTCGCTCCATTGGGAGACCCAGACAATTGGGTGTATAGGCTATGCCTCCGGAGGCCGCACAAAGTATTACACTTAAAAGTGTTAAGCCCCTCCCCTTCTGCCTATACACCCCCCGTGCTCCCACGGGCTCCTCAGTTTTTTGCTTTGTGCGAAGGAGGTCAGACACGCACGCACAGCTCCACAGATTGGTCAGCAGCAGCTGCTGACCATGTCGGATGGAAGAAAAGTGGGCCCATATAGAGCCCCCAGCATGCTCCCTTCTCACCCCACTCTTGTCGGTGGTGTTGTAAGGTTGAGGTATCCATTGCGGGTACGGAGGCTGGAGCCCACATGCTGTTTTTCCTTCCCCATCCCCCTTAGGGCTCTGGTGGAAGTGGGATCCTATCGGTCTCCAGGCACTGAGACCGCGCTTCATCCACAACTCCTGTGGAGCCTGCTGGATAGGAGCCGGGTATCGTTCAGGGACATGGCCCTGCTACTTGGAGGTACTCTGTATCCCGGTGGGGACCGCGCACAGCAACACTCCAGCTTTGCTGGGTGTGCTAGTGCATCGGGGACCACGGCGCTTTTACGGCGGCCGCGTTTATTACTAGAGTCCCCGGCTTTTTGCGGCCTAGTTTCCTTTCCTCCCGCCCACAGCCCTGACAGGCAGGGGAAGGGCGGGACGCTGCACAGAACGAGCAGCACTGAGGGCTGGAGCATGCTTTGCATACTCCACCCCCCTCACTGTGCACAGTGCGGGCACCAGTTCCCGCACTTTCTGGGTCACGCCCACGGCTCCCTCCTCTCCTCAGGACGCCGGCAGCCATTCCTGTCAGCTCCTCGGACGCAGCAGAGGGGGACAAAGTCTGGGAGACCCAGGCAGGGACTCTGGTGGCCTCACAACCGCTTTAGGCGGGTGGTAAGCAGCACCTGTGGTGCTAGCCCCATTGTGCAGTAGTGTAACATTATATGTTTATGGTATATATGTTTTACACTGTATGGTGCACAGTTGATTTCTGGCTATATACCCTATTGTGTTACTCAGGGAAGATAATAGCATGGCGTCCACGAAAGGCAGGGGTGCCAAAACACAGGCTTATTATGTTGCCTTAGCCGCATGTACGACCCCGCTACCGGCAGGTTCCACTGACCCTCATTGTGTGCACTGTTCGGCCCCTGTGGCACTTACTCAGCCGGAGCCTCTGCTAAGAGGGGCCCAGGGGGAGCCACCTGCTAACACTGTTCAGGTGACTGGGACGGAGTTTGCAAAACTCTCTGAGACTATGGCTAAGATACTAGAAGCCTTGCAGTCCAGGCCGGTATCTCAGCACAGGGACTCTGTTGAATCTTTGTTCCCTGGCCCACCTCAGCTGGACCAACAATGTCCTCCCGGGGTATCTCATGGATCCCAGGCTGAGGGTTCTGACACAGACCCCAGCCCCAGACCGACTAAGCGAGCTCGCTTAGATTTTCCCTCGACATCATCATATTGTGCAGGGTCTCAGAGGGGGGAATCTCTGGTTGATGATGCGGAGACAGCTGATCAGGATTCTGATCCTGAGGCCGCTCTCAATCTTGATACTCCGGACGGGGACGCCATAGTGAACGACCTTATTGCGTCCATCAATCGTATGTTGGATATTTCTCCCTCAGCTCCTCCGGTGGAGGAGTCAGCTTCTCAGCAGGAGAAATTCCGTTTCAGGTTTCCCAAGCGTACACCGAGTATGTTTCTGGACCACTCTGATTTCAGAGAGGCAGTCCAGAATCACCATGCTTGTCCAGATAAGCGTTTTTCTAAGCGCCTTAAGGATACACGTTATCCTTTTCCCCCTGACGTGGTCAAAAGTTGGGCTCAGTGTCCCAAAGTGGATCCTCCAATCTCCAGACTGGCAGCTAGATCCATACTTGCAGTGGAAGATGGGGCTTCACTCAAAGATGCCACTGACAGGCAGATGGAGCTCTGGTTGAAATCCATCTATGAAGCTATCGGCGCTTCTTTTGCCCCAGCGTTCGCAGCCGTATGGGCGCTACAAGCTATCTCAGCAGGTCAAGCGCAAATTGACGCAGCCACACGCACGTCCGCGCCACAGGTGGCGTCCATAACCACTCAGACGTCGGCATTTGCGTCTTACGCTATTAATGCTGTCCTGGACTCTGCGAGCCGTACGGCGGTTGCAGCCGCCAATTCGGTGGTACTCCGCAGGGCCTTGTGGCTTCGGGAATGGAAGGCAGATTCTGTTTCCAAAAAGCGCTTAACCAGTTTGCCAATTTCTGGCGACCGATTGTTTGGCGAGCGTTTGGATGAAATCATCAAACAATCCAAGGGAAAGGATACATCCTTACCCCAGCCCAAACCGAACATACCCCAACAGAGGAAGGGGCAGTCGAGGTTTCGGTCCTTTCGGGGCGCGGGCAGGTCCCAATTCTCCTCGTCCAAAAGGCCTCAGAAAGATCAAAGGAACTCTGACGCATGGCGGTCTAAGTCACGTCCTAAAAAGGCCACCGGAGGTGCCGCTACCAAAGCGGCTTCCTCATGACTTTCGGCCTCCTCACTCCGCATTTTCGGTCGGTGGCAGGCTCTCCCGCTTTTGCGACGCCTGGCTGCCACGGGTAAAAGACCGTTGGGTGAGAGACATTCTGTCTCACGGTTACAAGATAGAGTTCACCTCTCGTCCCCCGACTCGATTCTTCAGGTCATCCCCGCCTCCCGAGCGAGCCGAGGCTCTTCTGCAGGCGCTGGGCACTCTGAAGGCAGAAGGAGTGATGGTCCCTGTTCCTCTTCAGCAACAGGGCCACGGTTTTTACTCCAACTTGTTTGTGGTCCCAAAGAAGGACGGGTCTTTCCGTCCTGTCCTGGACCTGAAACTTCTCAACAAACACGTAAAGACCAGGCGGTTCCGGATGGAATCCCTCCGCTCCGTCATTGCCTCAATGTCCCAAGGAGATTTCCTTGCATCGATCGATATCAAAGATGCTTATCTCCACGTACCGATTGCTCCAGAGCACCAGCGCTTCTTGCGCTTCGCCATAGAAAACGAACACCCGCAGTTCGTGGCACTGCCGTTCGGCCTGGCAACAGCCCCACGGGTTTTCACCAAGGTTATGGCTACTGTAGTAGCGGTCCTCCACTCTCAGGGTCACTCGGTGATCCCTTACTTGGACGATCTCCTGATCAAGGCACCCTCTCAAGAGGCATGCCAACACAGCCTCGACGCTACCCTGGAGACTCTCCAGAGTTTCGGGTGGATCATCAATTTTCCAAAGTCAAATCTGACACTGGCCCAATCGCTCACATACCTTGGCATGGAGTTTCATACCCTCTCAGCGATAGTGAAGCTTCCGCTGATCAAGCAGCGGTCACTACAGACAGGGGTACAATCTCTCCTTCAAGGCCAGTCACACCCTTTGAGGCGCCTCATGCACTTCCTGGGGAAGATGGTGGCAGCAATGGAGGCAGTCCCTTTCGCGCAGTTTCACCTGCGTCCTCTTCAATGGGACATCCTACGCAAATGGGACAGGAAGCCGACGTCCCTCGACAGGAACGTCTCCCTCTCTCAGGCGACCAAAGCTTCCCTTCGGTGGTGGCTTCTTCCCACTTCATTATCGAAGGGGAAATCCTTCCTACCCCCATCCTGGGAGGTGGTCACGACGGACGCGAGTCTGTCAGGGTGGGGAGCGGTTTTTCTCCACCACAGGGCTCAGGGTACGTGGACCCAGCAAGAGTCCTCGCTTCAGATCAATGTTCTGGAAATACGGGCAGTGTATCTTGCCCTGAAAGCGTTCCAGCAGGGGCTGGAAGGCAAGCAGATCAGAATTCAGTCGGACAATTCCACAGCGGTGGCATATATCAACCACCAAGGCGGCACACGCAGTCAGCAAGCCTTCCAGGAAGTCCGGCGGATTTTGATGTGGGTGGAAGCCACGGCCTCCACCATCTCTGCAGTTCACATTCCAGGCGTGGAAAACTGGGAAGCAGATTATCTCAGTCGCCAGGGCATGGACGCAGGGGAATGGTCCCTTCACCCGGACGTGTTTCAGGAGATCTGTTGCCGCTGGGGGGTGCCGGACGTCGACCTCATGGCGTCCCGGCACAACAACAAGGTACCGACGTTCATGGCACGGTCTCAAGATCCCAGATCTCTGGCGGCAGACGCCTTAGTTCAGGATTGGTCGCAGTTTCAGCTCCCTTATGTGTTTCCTCCGCTGGCACTGTTGCCCAGAGTGTTACGCAAGATCAGGGCCGACTGCCACCGCGTCATCCTCGTCACTCCAGACTGGCCGAGGCGGTCGTGGTACCCGGATCTGTGGCATCTCACGGTCGGCCAACCGTGGGCACTACCAGACCGACCAGACTTGCTATCTCAAGGGCCGTTTTTCCATCTGAATTCTGCGGCCCTCAACCTGACTGTGTGGCCATTGAGTCCTGGATCCTAGCGTCTTCAGGGTTATCTCAAGACGTCATTGCCACTATGAGACAGGCTAGGAAACCAACGTCCGCCAAGATCTACCACAGGACGTGGAAAATTTTCCTGTCGTGGTGCTCTGCTCAGGGTTTTTCTCCCTGGCCTTTTGCCTTGCCCACTTTTCTGTCCTTCCTTCAATCTGGACTGGAAAAGGGTTTGTCGCTCGGCTCCCTTAAGGGTAGTCTCAGCGCTCTCTGTGTTTTTCCAGAAGCGCCTAGCCAGACTTCCACAGGTACGCACGTTCCTGCAGGGGGTTTGTCACATCGTTCCTCCTTACAAGCGGCCGTTAGAACCCTGGGATCTGAACAGGGTGCTGATGGTTCTTCAGAAACCACCATTCGAGCCAATGAGAGATATTTCTCTCTCACGCCTTTCGCAGAAAGTGTTTTTTCTAGTAGCAGTCACTTCACTTCGGAGAGTGTCTGAGCTAGCAGCGCTGTCATGCAAAGCCCCTTTCCTGGTTTTTCACCAGGACAAGGTGGTTCTGCGTCCGGTTCCGGAATTTCTCCCTAAGGTGGTATCCCCCTTTCATCTCAATCAGGATATCTCCTTACCTTCTTTTTGTCCTCATCTAGTTCACCAATGTGAAAAGGATTTGCACTTGTTAGATCTGGTGAGAGCACTCAGACTCTATATTTCTCGTACGGCGCCCCTGCGCTGCTCGGATGCACTCTTTGTCCTTGTCGCTGGCCAGCGTAAAGGGTCACAGGCTTCCAAATCAACCTTGGCTCGGTGGATCAAGGAGCCAATTCTCGAAGCCTACCGTTCGGCTGGGCTTCCGGTTCCCTCAGGGCTGAAGGCCCATTCTACCAGAGCCGTGGGCGCGTCCTGGGCTTTGAGGCACCAGGCTACGGCTCAGCAGGTGTGTCAGGCAGCTACCTGGTCGAGCCTGCACACTTTCACGAAACACTATCAGGTGCATACCTATGCTTCGGCGGATGCCAGCCTAGGTAGACGAGTCCTTCAGGCGGCGGTTGCCCACCTGTAGGAAGAGGCCGTTTTACGGCTCTCTTACGAGGTATTATTTTACCCACCCAGGGACTGCTTTTGGACGTCCCAATTGTCTTGGTCTCCCAATGGAGCGACAAAGAAGAAGGGAATTTTGTTTACTTACCGTAAATTCCTTTTCTTCTAGCTCCAATTGGGAGACCCAGCGCCGCCCCTGTTTTTTTGTGTACACATGTTGTTCATGTTGAATGGTTTCAGTTCTCCGATATTCCTTCGGATTGAAGTTACTTTAAACCAGTTTATAATTCTTTTTCCTCCTTCTTGCTTTTGCACCAAAACTGAGGAGCCTGTGGGAGCACAGGGGGTGTATAGGCAGAAGGGGAGGGGCTTAACACTTTTGAGTGTAATACTTTGTGCGGCCTCCGGAGGCATAGCCTATACACCCAATTGTCTGGGTCTCCCAATTGGAGCTAGAAGAAAAGGAATTTACGGTAAGTAAGCAAAATTCCCTTCATTAAATCGATGCACTTGGATGAAGCAAACTGTGTATTATAATCTCACTGTATTGGATATTGCTAAAACTTAACCTTTTAATGAGCAACAATTAAAACATTTTTGACTCTGTGTCAACTATTGCTTAATGCCTAATGACTATTTATTGAGACTAGGAATTAGTATCAACAAAACACACAAACCCATTGTTGTAGTATACCAGATTTTTCACAAAAAATTTCACAAAATGGTATCAACGCGTTTCGTTGTCGTAATAGCATCTCTTCAGGAGACCCAAAAAGAATTTATACTTGAAGACAGAAAAACCCTAAAATCATAAGAATGGGTCTGCACTCCATCAGCATACTGATCCTATAAAAATTAATTAGCGGGTGAAGCATTATTATAGATGGGGCATTAATATTAGTGAGTGCTGGGTTAGGGGCAATTTAAAGCTGTGTTGTTGAATTTTGGATTGGTGGCAATATGGGGTATATAGTGAAGTACTGTTGTGCGCCTTAAATAGTTCTGGAAGGGTGCCCCCATATATTAAATGTGTGTGCCACGTTAGTGGGTGTAACAGAGAATACGTAGACCCACTAATGGTTTTAGGGCTTTTTTTTAAGTATAAATTGTTTGTGTCTCCTGATGAGTTGCTATTACAGCAACGAAACACGTTTAGACCTCCGTTTTATTGTAAAAAATGAAGTATACTTAGGCTCTGTGCGCACTAGAAATGAGAAGTTTCTCAAGAAAATTTCTTGAGAAACTTCTGGGAGTGAAAGATTTCCGGACCTCCGGAAAAAATCCGCACCAAATCCGCATGCGGATTTGACGCGGATTTGCCGCGGAATAGCCGCGGAATTGCCGCGATTTTCCCGCGGTTGGTTCCCTGCGGATTTTTGCAGGCTGTACTGCCGAAATCCGCAGGGTACCTGCGGAAAAAATGGACATGTTCATTTTCTCAAAGTTTCTCGAGAAATTCTTCTCAAGGAAATTTCTTGAGAAAAATCCGCACCAGTGCGCACAGCTTTTTTTTTTTTACCATAGAATTTGCTGGGAAATGTCTGCACAAAGATTGCAGACATTTCTCAAGAAATTTCCGCGGGAAAAACGCACTAGTGCGCACATAGCCTTAGACGTTGGGTTTTTGTTTCTTTGTTCTGTTGATTCTAGTTCATGGTCTCAGGAAATCTTTATTAAGCAATAGTTGACACCGGGTCAAAAATATTTTATTGTAATTCATTAAAGGATAAGTTTTAATATCTCATACAGTGAGATTTTTAGGGGGTATCAGTGATTTCTACACTGAGTGTATTGACCGGTCTTCACGCACTTCTAGCCTGTTTCCTTATGTGTTTTCCAGTAGATTTCTGTTTCCCCGAAAATAAGCCCTAGCAGGAGTTTTCATAATGTTTGGCATAAGGCTTAAATTTAAGCCCTACCCTGAAAATAAGCCCTGGTCGCGGTTCAATAATGAAGTGTCCATGCAGCTAAAAAGGTGAAAGAATATTGCAGGACACTTCATTATAGAAAGCAGACACCCCCAAAAGAGAAAAGACAGAAGACCCTGTGATCATACTCACTAGATACCGAACGTGAGGACCTGCAGTGGATTGCACACCCAACCAGATTTCAGATCACACACCCACACACATCAGATCAGATCACACACTCACCAGATACAGCGATATCGATTTGCTTCTGCCCAGCATAAGGACCTGGGACGCAGTGCAGTGGAGCATGGAGGACTCGGCGGTGGAACACATCGATGTATTCCACTCGCAGATCATCGTGCTCCCAGGATTCTCTGCTGGCCGGAAGCAATCGCTGGATGTGGTATGTGTGTATCGGCCAGAAGCAGAGGACGGCGTGCAGAATGCCTGCTGGGAGCGCCAACCGAAGATCGCAGGAGGACCTGGCAGCTATTCAGATACCCGTGGTTTGGTAAGTAGGAAGGAAGAGGGGTTGTCTGCACTTTTTGAGGCAAATTTTCCCCCAACCGTGTTTCCCCAAGAATAAGCCCTACCCTGAGAATAAGCCCTATTTATGCTATTTTTATTCGGTGACACTACTGCCAGTTCTAATATGTGCAGACTGTTTCATCTTAATCTCACTGATGGTATTTGTCTCCCAGGCTTTTATGTTCACTATGAGATGAACTTATTAATTCTTTGTCTTGAGCAGTTTCATTCGTAGATAGACTTCTTAACCGTATTTAACTTCTATTGCAGCTAAACTACATGGAGCAGTCGTTCTTAACCCTAGTTATTGCTTGATCCCTCCATTGTTTAGTCTTTGCCTGAACTGGAAGGGTGAGCGTAGTTCCAGAAATGATGAGAACATCAGAGTAAGTAGACTGTTGTTGACGATTAGAAATATTGAGACTGTGTGACAGTGACATGATATATAGCGCCAACTAAATGTCCAAGTACTTAAAGGGGGTTTCCCACAAACAGTTAATTTTAATCAATAGATATTGGAAAAATAATAAGTTCCACAACCGGAAGTGTTTTAAAAAAAAAAAAAAAAAATGTTCCTGTGCTAAGATCTTATGTATGTGCTCCTGCTATGTGCTGTGTAATGGCTGTGTCTGACCGCACAGGGACATGACCTGATCATACCACATCTCCTGGGCAGAGGAGGGCATAAGAGCAAGTATAAAGACATAACAGCAGAGGATCACAGTGGATTCTTTTTGTGAGGTAATGCATTTCCCTGTCCGCTTTTTTTTTTAATATTAAATGTTTTACCTCAAAGAGAGAATTATTTGTGATCCCGTCCGTAATTTCTGTATACTTTATTACTTTCTCTCCTTTCCAGGAGAAGTGGTATGATTAGATCATGTCCCTGTACAGTCAGACACTGCCATTACACAGTACATAGCAGGGGCACATATATAAGATTATCTCAGCACAGGAACATTTTTTTTTTAACCTCATGCAGTTGTTGTTCCAGGATCTATTGATTGAAATAAACTTTGTTCGTGGGACAACCTCTTTAAAGGAATAGGATGAAATTACTTTGTGCAGTTTTTCATATGTTGGTCTTTAGCCAGAGTCCATTGGAATAAATTGTTAGAAATGTATCAAGAGGCTGGTTGTAGAGCAGCTATCACAGAGCCTCCAAACTGGAGCTCTGTAGTGCTCCTTCTCCCTGTAAAGTCCTTGTGAGAAGGGTGAGTGCGCAGTAACCCCGATCACAGTAGGACTAGTAACACTTACTGTAAATATTCACATCATTGTTCTAAAACCCATAGCCATTTAATATTTACATCAATTAGCCATATTATGAGGGTTTGAGTTGGTTTTTTTTTGAGATGTGTTGTATTTTTACATTTTAATTTATACACAATACTCATATTTTAATTTATTATATATATATATATATATATATATATATATTATGAAATATTATTATTTTTTTTATTTATGTAAATCATTTGGTTTTGGGGCACCATGTTGTGAGCTATATCTTTTTATTCTCCCGTAAGTGGAATTGTGTGAGGGCTTCTTCTTTTTTGTGGGATGAGTCTCTGGCGGGGTCTAATAGCACCCCTCTGTCGTGACGACACATTGGCACATGCTACATATCCTTCCCAGCATTCTAACCACTTGGGTGCTGTGATATTTATTGACAGCTGCATCTGAAGTGTTCAACAAAGGGACATTTTCACTGAATCCTGGAGTTTCAGCAACAGCTATTTGTTGGGCTCCTTCCTTGCGTCCAGAAGCATCACCTGCGAGATCTGTATAACCTATCTATTCATGAATCAGTCCGTATTAACTGCTGCTCATTTTTATGTATATATCTAATCTGATTATCCATTTCTTTAAAGGTTATGGAAAGTGAGATCAATGTCTTCTACAAGGAACTCAGTGGACCTTCCCCGGGTTTTCAGCTTCTGACAAATCAGCTTCAGCGATTGTGCATGTTGTTGGATGTCTACTTGGAGACTGAATGCCATGATAACAGTGTCGAGGGTCCACATGAATTTACTCCAGAGAAGATCTGTCTTCGTTTAGTCAGGTATCAATAACTGGCCTGATTCATAAAATATATTAAGCCAATGCTCTGGCATAAAAAGCTTTGACAAGTCACATAACTTTGGCGCAGTGGGTGATTATGCTATAATGATGTGGCTTTTGGTTTTCTTATGCCTTTTTCTTTTTCGCTCCTAATTGGGAGACCCAGACAGTGGTGTATAGCTACTGCCTCTGGAGGCCGCACAAAGAACTACACTTAAAAGTGTAAGGCCCCTCCCCTTCTGGCTATACACCCTCCCGTAGGAGTACAGATTCCTCAGTTTTAGCTTTGTGCGCAAGGAGGTCAGACACGCACGCATAGCTCCATTGTTTTTAGTCAGCAGCAGCTGCTGACTATGTCGGATGGAAGAAAAGAGGGCCCATACAGGGCTCCCAGCATGCTCCCTTCTCACCCCACTGTATGTCGGAGGTGTTTGTAAGGTTGAGGTACCCATTGCGGGTACGGCGGCAGGAGCCCACATGCTGATTCCTTCCCCATCCCTTTTTACAGGGCTCTGGGTGAAGTGGGATTTACTGGTCTCCAGGCACTGAGACCGTGCTCCATCTACAGCCCCTGGAGAAGATGCTGGATGGAGCGGAGTACATCAGGGACATGGCCCTGCTTCCTCAAGGTACTCTGTGTCCCCGTGCATTTGGCGCTCACACCGCAGCATGCTGGGTGTTGTAGTGCGCCGGGGGACATCAGCGCTACGGCGCTTGTGCCATGGCCTCATTCAGCTTCACTGAAGCAGGCACACTTCTAGGAATCGGTCGCGCCGGCCGCTGGGACTGCGGCGCGGCTGGCACTTGTGGTGCGCCGGGGACTTCAGCGCGGCCCGCGCTTTTACGGCGGCCGCGCTGATAACTCGAGTCCCCGGCTTTTGCGGCCTGCTTCCGTTCGTTCCCGCCCCCGGACCTGCCAGTCAGGAGAGGGGCGGGACGCTGGCCACGTCTAGGAATCGGTCACGCCGGCCGCTAGGACTGCGGCGCGGCTGGCACTTGTGGTGCGCCGGGGACTTCAGCGCGGCCCGCGCTTTTACGGCGGCCGCGCTGATAACTCGAGTCCCCGGCTTTTGCGGCCTGCTTCCGTTCGTTCCCGCCCCCAGACCTGCCAGTCAGGAGAGGGGCGGGACGCTGGCCAGTGCATCAGCGCCGAGGGCTGGAGTCGTTTTTACATACTCCAGCCCTCACAATCGGCACAGAGGGGACACTGTTTCCCGCACTTTTGTTTGGGAACTCCCACGGACCGCCCCTCTCCACAGACGCCGGCAGCCATTCCTGCTGACACGCTGAGCTGCAGAGGGGAGCCGGGGAGACCCAGACAAGGAATTCTGCAGCCTCTTACCCGCTATTCAGCGGGCGGTAAGCAGCCCTCAGGGCTCACCCCCTCTTGTGCCAGTAGTATTCTTAGTATTTTGTTTCTACAAATACTTTGTATTGCATAGCGCTGGTCGCCCTTTGGCTATAGACTCTCTCACATTGCAGAGAGCCAGCAGCATGTCGTCCGTAAAACGCAAGGGTGCCAAGGCACAGACATTATATGCTTCCTGCACCGCATGTGGGACTTTTCTACCGGCAGGCTCCACGGACCCCCATTGTGTGCAGTGCTCGGCCCCTGCGGCGCTTGCACAGTCGGGACCTCTGCTGGACGTGACCCAGGGTGTACCACCTGTGAATGCTGTCCAGGTGACAGGAACTGAGTTTGCAGCTTTTGCTGACAGAATGTCTCTCACTATGTCACAAATTCTTGACACATTGCGAGCTAGGCCTGTACTTCAGGCCACGGACACTGTGCAATCATTGCCCCCTGGTCCCCCTCAGCTCCAAGCTCCGGGACGGGCATATACACCTCAGGGTGAAGACTCTGACTCGGACGATGGCCCCGGGCAGCCTAAGCGGGCTCGCTATGACGGGCCTTCACATTCATCTCAATGGTCAGGATCCCAGCGAGATGAATCTATGGGTGATGAGGCGGACGTAACTGATCAGGATTCTGATCCTGGGACCGCTCTCAATCTAGATACACCAGAGGGTGACGCCATAGTTAATGATCTTATATTTAACATCAATAAGATGTTAAATATTTCCCCACCAGCTCCTCTTGTGGAGGAGTCAGCTTCGCAGCACGAGAGAATCCATTTCAGATACCCTAAGCGTACTTTAAGCACTTTTCTGGACCACGCTGACTTTAGAGACGCAATCCAGAAACCCCACGCTTATCCTGAAAGGCGTTTTCCTAAACGGCTTAAAGATACACGCTATCCTTTTCCCCCTGAGGTGGTCAAGGGTTGGACCCAGTGTCCAAAAGTGGATCCTCCAATTTCCAGGCTTGCAGCTAGATCCTTGGTTGCAGTTGAAGATGGAGCGGCACTTAAAGATGCCACTGACAGGCAGATGGAGCTCTGGCTGAAATCCATCTATGAAGCGATTGGAGCGTCATTAGCGCCTTCTTTTGCAGCCGTATGGGCACTCCAAGCTATCTCAGCCGGGCTTGCGCGAGTTGACTCCGTCACACGTGCATTTGCCCCGCAGGTAGCACCATTGACCTCGCAAATGGCGGCATTCGCGTCGTACGCGATTAATGCTGTTCTTGACGCTACAAGCCGCACGGCAGTGGCGTCAGCCAACTCCGTTGTTTTGCGTAGGGCCCTGTGGTTGAGACATTGGAAAGCAGATTCTCATTCCAAGAAGTGCTTAACCAATTTGCCTTTTTCTCGTGACCGATTGTTTGGAGAGCGTTTGGATGAAATCATCAAACACTCCAAGGGTAAGGACTCATCCTTACCGCAACACAGACAAAACAGACCCCAACAGAGGAAGGGTCAGTCTGGTTATCGGTCCTTTCGAGGACCGGGCAGGTCCCAATTCGCCTCGTCAAAAAAGACTCAAAAAGACCAGAGACGCTCAGATTCTTGGAGGTCTCAGTCACGCCCAAAAAGGACAGCCGGAGGAACCGTTGCCAAGACGGCGTCCTCCTGACTTGCGGTCTCCGATTCCCACACCCGCGGTCGGTGGGAGGCTTTCCCACTTTGGCGACATCTGGCTGTCACACGTCAAAGACCGTTGGGTGAGGGATATTCTGTCTCACGGGTACAGGATAGAGTTCAGTTCTCGTCCGCCAACTCGTTTCTTCAGAACTTCTCCACCACCAGACCGAGCCGATGCTCTGTTGCAGGCGGTGGCCGCTCTAAAGGCGGAAGGAGTGGTGACCTCCGTCCCTCTTCAGGAACAAGGTCACGGTTTTTACTCCAATCTGTTTGTGGTCCCAAAAAAGGACGGATCGTATCGGCCCGTCCTGGATCTAAAGTTGCTCAACAGACACGTAAAAGTCAGGAGGTTCCGGATGGAATCCCTACGCTCCGTCATAGCCTCAATGTCTCAAGGAGATTTTCTAGCATCAATAGATATCAAAGATGCGTATCTCCACGTGCCGATCGCACCAGAGCATCAGCGTTTCCTACGCTTCGTCATACACGACGAACACCTGCAGTTCGTAGCGTTACCTTTCGGTCTGGCAACAGCCCCCCGGGTCTTCACCAAAGTCATGGCAGCAGTAGTAGCTGTTCTGCACTCGCAGGGTCACTCGGTCATCCCGTATCTAGACGACCTGCTTATAAAGGCACCCTCTCAAGAGGCATGCCAACACAGTCTGAAGGTGGCACTAGACACTCTCCAGAGTTTCGGGTGGATTATCAACTTTCCAAAGTCTCATCTAACCCCGACCCAATCTCTGACTTATCTTGGCATGGAGTTTCATACTCTCTCAGCGATAGTGAAGCTTCCACTGGACAAGCAGTGCTCGCTACGGACTGGAGTGCAATCTCTCCTTCAGAGCCAGTCGCACTCACTGAGGCGCCTCATGCATTTCCTAGGAAAGATGGTAGCAGCAATGGAGGCAGTCCCGTTCGCGCAGTTTCATCTGCGCCCTCTACAATGGGACATTCTACGCCAATGGGACGGGAAATCGACGTCCCTCGACAGGACTGTCTCCCTCTCTCAGACTGCCAAGGACTCTCTGCGTTGGTGGCTTCTCCCCACCTCATTGTCACAGGGAAAGTCGTTCCTTCCCCCGTCCTGGGCAGTGGTCACGACGGATGCGAGCCTATCAGGGTGGGGAGCGGTGTATCTCCACCACAGGGCTCAGGGGATGTGGACTCTGGAAGAGTCCACCCTGCAGATCAATGTTCTGGAAATCAGAGCAATCTATCTTGCCCTGCGAGCCTTCCAACAATGGCTGGAAGGCAAGCAGATTCGGATTCAGTCGGACAATTCCACGGCGGTGGCGTACATCAACCACCAAGGGGGAACACGCAGTCGCCAAGCTTTTCAAGAAGTCCAACGGATTTTGACGTGGGTGGAAAGCAGAGCGTCCACCATATCCGCAGTTCACATCCCAGGCGTGGAAAACTGGGAAGCAGACTTTCTCAGTCGCCAGGGCATGGACGCAGGAGAATGGTCCCTTCACCCGGACGTGTTTCAGCAGATCTGTTGCCGCTGGGGGACGCCGGACGTCGATCTGATGGCGTCACGGCACAACAACAAGGTCCCAGTTTTCATGGCACGGTCTCACGATCACCGAGCACTGGCGGCAGACGCCTTGGTTCAGGATTGGTCGCAATTCCGACTCCCCTATGTGTTCCCACCTCTAGCATTGTTACCCAGAGTTCTCCGGAAAATCAGGTCCGACTGCCATCGAGCCATACTCGTCGCTCCAGATTGGCCAAGAAGGTCGTGGTACCCGGATCTGTGGCATCTCACGGTAGGCCAACCGTGGACACTACCAGACCGTCCAGATTTGCTGTCTCAAGGGCCGTTTTTCCATCTGAATTCTGCGGCCCTGAACCTGACTGTGTGGCCATTGAGTCCTGGATCCTAGCGGCCTCAGGTTTATCTCATGAAGTTGTTGCCACAATGAGACAGGCTAGAAAACCATCCTCAGCTAAGATCTATCACAGAACGTGGAAGATATTCTTAGCGTGGTGCTTGGCTCAAGGGTTTTCTCCCTGGCCATTTGCATTGCCAATTTTTCTTTCCTTCCTGCAGTCTGGGTTGGAAAAAGGTTTGTCGCTTAGCTCTCTTAAGGGTCAAGTCTCCGCGCTATCCGTATTCTTTCAGAAGCGCTTGGCACGGCTTTCTAAAGTACGCACGTTTCTCCAAGGAGTTTGTCATATCGTTCCTCCTTACAGACGGCCATTGGAACCCTGGGATCTGAACAAGGTTCTCATTGCTCTCCAGAAGCCGCCTTTCGAGCCTTTGAAAGAGGTTCCCCTTTCTCGGCTTTCACAAAAGGTAGTTTTTCTTGTGGCGGTCACGTCTCTTCGAAGAGTGTCCGAGCTAGCGGCGTTATCTTGCAAATCTCCCTTCCTGGTGTTTCACCAAGACAAGGTAGTACTGCGTCCAATTCCAGAGTTTTCTCCCAAGGTGGTTTCTTCCTTTCATCTCAATCAGGATATCACTTTACCATCTTTGTGTCCGCATCCAGTTCACCAATTTGAAAAGGGTTTACATCTGTTGGACCTGGTGAGAGCACTCAGGATTTACATTTCTCGCACGGCGGCTCTACGCCGTTCTGATGCGCTCTTTGTCCTAGTCGCTGGTCAGCATAAGGGATCGCAAGCTTCCAAATCCACCCTGGCGCGGTGGATCAAGGAACCAATTCTTCACACATACCGTTCTGCTGGGCTTCCGATTCCATCTGGACTGAAGGCCCATTCTACCAGAGCCGTGGGTGCGTCCTGGGCATTGCGGCATCAGGCTACGGCTCAGCAAGTGTGCCAAGCGGCTACCTGGTCGAGTCTGCACACGTTTACCAAACACTATCAAGTGCATACCTACGCTTCGGCAGATGCCAGCCTAGGTAGACAGGTCCTTCAGGCGGCGGTGGCCCACCTGTAGGAAGAGGCTGTCTGACAGCCCGTTCATGTGGTATCTTTTTACCCACCCAGGGACTGCTTTTGGACGTCCCACTGTCTGGGTCTCCCAATTAGGAGCGAAAAAGAAGAAGGGAATTTTGTTTACTTACCGTAAATTCCTTTTCTTCTAGCTCCAATTGGGAGACCCAGCACCCGCCCTATTTGTTCTTAGGGTTTCGTTTTTCGGGTGCACATGTTGTTCATGTTGTTTCTTAAGTTCTCCGATCGTGTTATCGGATTGAATTTGTTTTTGAAACTGTTATTGGCTTTCCTCCTTCTTGCTTTGGTACTAAAACTGAGGAATCTGTACTCCTACGGGAGGGTGTATAGCCAGAAGGGGAGGGGCCTTACACTTTTAAGTGTAGTTCTTTGTGCGGCCTCCAGAGGCAGTAGCTATACACCACTGTCTGGGTCTCCCAATTGGAGCTAGAAGAAAAGGAATTTACGGTAAGTAAACAAAATTCCCTTCTTTACCCAGCTCTGGCAAAGTGGGCTAAACTGGGACAGGGGCTTGTCAAATTCATGAGAAGTGGCAGTGTTCGCTACAGCACAAATCTTACTCTAACAGACACTGGAGTAGGAATTGTGGTGAGACTCACACAAAGGTGCACACTACCCGTCCGCGGTTCATCTCTTCATCAAGAATGGCATGAATAACATATGTCATATCAATTCTAGTTGATTTTTCTCATTACAAACTCTATCTATAGATAGTTTTGAATGAGGAAAATCAACTGGAATTGATATAGATCCAGCGGGCAGTGGCATAACTAGAGTCATAGGGCCCCCTGCAAAATTTGGACCTGCCCCCTTACCCTATGTATTGGTCAGATGCACGGGCCCTTGTAGCATTTTAAGTCCTATAAAGACATATGAGTTGCCGCCCTCCCTCTTCATTATGTAGTAATGTCCCCCATCCTGGGATACACCCTGGTAAATATGTCCCCCCCCCATTCTTGGCTACATCCTGGTAAATATGTCCCCCACCCTGGGCCACATCCTGGTATATATGTCCCCTATCCTGGGATATATTTTCCCCATCCTGGTATGTGTGTGCTCCATCCTGGAATATATGCCCCATCCTAGGTCCATTCTAGTGTATATGCTTTGCATCTTAGTGTATATATCAGCCTTCCTGGTGCATATGTCCCCCATTTTATTGTATATGTCCCTTATCCTTGGCCTTACTTGGTACATATATTCACTGTTCTGTCTCCAAATCATAAAATAAAATTTACTCTCCTTCCCTGGCTCCCACGTGGTGTCCTCTGTAGCTGGCGCAGAGGCTGGCAGCTGACATCTGCGTGCTTGCTATAGTAATGCATGATGTCACTTACATCCAGCTGAAGTAGGCGCTGAGGTCTGCAAGTCCCCTGCACCCCCGTTCCTGGTCGTGTTCGCGACCTCTGTGACCATGATTGTTACGCCTCTGCCCCAGGCCACATGGTGAGGTGGTGGACCAGATTTGGCCCTCGGGCCTTGAGTTTGACAAACCTGGTATGGAATTGACACTTGTTACAGCTGATCTCTAGGGTTTCAGGAAAGAGTAGGCACCTTGTAAACAACTTGTTGAACGATCTGTGTAGCAAAAATTGATTTATCAAGGGCACACATCTCCTTTTGATAATCAATTATTCAGGGGGAAATTAATATAATATGTTACTCCTTTTCCCAAGATCTAAAATATCCTTAACGTTCTATGATGATTAAAGTCTGGTTTTGGTAAAATGAAGGGTTTGAGTGTTGCCACTTTATGGCTATATACACACGCTGAGTATTTGGTGCAGACATTTTTGCACCAAATCTGCATCTCCTGGTAGAAAAAAAATGCTCTTACTTATTGAATTTTTTTTAAAAAAAATTTTCCCCTGTGATTTTCATGCATTTGAGGGGGAAAAATGCTGAAAGAATTCACATGCTGCAGTTTATCTGCTGCAAATCTGCAAGGGAAAAAAAGCAACATGTGCATAAAACTTCAGAATTCTCATTGGCTTTGCTGGCATAAGGTTTTGCATACAGTTTTGTGACAAAACTGCACTAAAAAAAACGCGTTAACGTTTTGTAATAAAGACTCACTGTGTGCACATAGCCTTATAGAGCTTTCCAGAACTGTCCTGTAGCGCTAATAAAAACAAAACCTAAATAAAGGAGCCCTTATTTGCTGAATGGGAATTAATTCTGCATTCTTCTCTTCATTCTCCTCTTTGTTTGCCACAGAGGACCGAGCCGTATGAAGCCTTTCAAGTATAATTATCCACAAGGATTTTTCAGCCACCGCTGAAACATTCATCCCAGTTTTTATTTGCATAGCAGTTTCTTTCCCAGCACCGCATTATTGGAAACCGTTCGCATAATAGTGTGAAATAAATAATGGACTAAACTCAAGTTGGAAAATGTTTTTAATGTTGCAATATTGGTGATTGACTGAAATGCCGAGCCTTTTATAAATTGCAATGATCCTCCAAAAAATGTGGAGTTTTCTTCCAATTATTTTGTTGTGCATACTTAGCTAAAAATAAAAATCTGACTTATAGTATGTATTAGTGTGGAGTCTTTATTTTGTAAGCTCGTCCATTCTTGCTCCAGACTTTCTTTAGTCTGTGACTCAAGAATCAGCCATTTTCTAACAGCCATAAGTTAATCTATTTTTCTTTGTCAGCAACGGTGACTTCTAGTCTGTAAGTACATTTTTCCCAGTCCCAAGACAGTACCACATAGAGAAAAAGAGGATCTGCCTCTCCTCCCCGCTTCAGTGGTTTCCAGTCCTTGGAAGAAGACCTACAGGCCTTTGTTAGACCAGGGGGTAGCTACCTACTTGGGAGACGTTGCTGCCGGGTTCTGTTTCAGGATGTTGGTAGTGTCAGTACAGACCTCGGGGGTGAGGGGGGGTTCTCTGAAGAATGTGTGACCACCAGAAGATTGCTCTGTGCAAGAGGGGTCTGTGTTCCTTTCTCGTCCCGAAAGGCGCGATGGGGGTATCTCAAGTGTGGCACAGAGAGAGCTTGGAATCACTTCCTGGAACAAGGCATTGTGAACATTCGTGTTCCAGGTATCTTCTGGGGTAGAGTGCTCATGCACTGATATGGCCCGAGGCTGGAGTATCTTAGATCTCTCTGAAACGCAGCATGGCGAGTGTGAGGGTTCCAGGAAACTGCAGGCTTTAGGGTGCTTTACACGCTGCGACGTCGCTAGCATCGGCTAGCGAGGTCGCGTGCGATAGCACCCGCCCCCGTCGGTGGCACGATATGTGGTGATTGCTGCCATAGCGAACATTTTCGCTACGTCAGCGTCACATGCACATTCCTTCTCTGCGACGTCGCTCTGGCCGGCGAACCGCCTTCTTTCTAAGGGGGGGGGGGGGGGCGCGGTTCGTTCAGCGTCACAGCGACGTCACAGCAGCGTCACTGAACCGCCGCCCAGTAGAAAAGGAGGGGAGGAGATGAGCGGCCGGAACATGCCGCCTACCTCCTTCCTTCCTCCTTTTCAGGTGAACGCAGGTAAGGAGATGTTTATCATTCCAGCGGTGTCACACATAGCGATGTGTGCTGCCGCAGGAACGACAAACAACATCGTACCTGCAACAGCAATGATAATTGGGAAGAGGGGGGCATGTCACCGATGAGCGATTTTGAACGTTTTTGCGACAATTCAAAATCACTCATAGCTGTCACACACAACGACATCGTTAAAGCGGCCGGATGTGCATCACAAATTCCGTGACCCCAACGACATCGCTTTAGCGATGTCGTAACGTGTAAAGCAGCCTTTAGTCACCCCGTAGCTTGGTTTTCACCTTCATGACGAGCCTTTTTTTTTTTTTCTCTTTTCAATTCTGACCAGTGTCACTTTGAGGTTATAACTCTGGACCACTTCAATGGATCCCAGTGACTTTGAGACTGTACTTCGTGATAGTGGTAAATTTAGGATATGTTTTGCGTTTTATTTCTGAAAATCCACAAAGAACTATATAAAAAAAACACCAAAAAGGAGCCAAGACAAATGATATGTGCACACACAGAATGTGGTGAGCCTTCCTCATAAAGATGGCTGCAGCCAAGGTGCAAGATGCTGATGTCACAGCCACTCAACCTCCACACTAGAGGGGAGGGGCGGCTGCGTTTTTCTCTACGTCCACATGTCCCGTTGTGGCATCCATCCGGACCGCCCTTCCCCCACTCTGCAAAGCGTGATCCGGACGCATACGCCCGACAGGGCCATTCACTGTTATGGAGCGCACTGCGTTAGCTTGTGCTCCGTTTTGTGCATATATACGTTTCTGCAGACTGACACCCGAACGTAGGTGGTCTACGTTCGGGTGTCCGTCTGCAGAAACGTATATGTGCACAAAATGACACAAAACGGAGCACACGCTAACACAGTGCGCTCCATAACAGTGAATGGCCCTGTCGGGTGCATGCGTCCGGAGCACACTTTGCATAGTGGGGGAGGGGCGGTCCGGACGGATGCCACAACGGGACCTGTGGACGTAGAGAAGAAAAACGCAATGTGAAAGGGGCCTAAGTCACATCTCCTTTCTGACAAAAAAAAAACCTGTTTAGTGAATACAAAAAAGTATCATGAATACTTAATAAACATGATGCAGGGAAATTAAGAGTTTTATGGTGTTTCCAGTGTAGAATATCTTGATCACCCATGGCTGTTCTTACCAGGACCACTTTTGGTAAATACTATCCACTTGGATCACAAGCTCTGCCATTTTGGAGAACGCTCGAAGGCTGAGTTCACATGTCCTGTAATCAGAACGTATCCTGCAGAGATCCGTTGGCAAAATATTGTCGTCTGGATCCATTTTTTTTTAAACATGACAGTCTATGGAGAACGGATTGGTTAAATGATTAACTGACTATTTAAATGGATCCTGTAAGAAAAAAAAATTATCACTTACAAATACAAGAATAACGGATGACTAAATAGTAATCCATTCTCTATAGACTCCTATGTTAAAAAATTAGATAATTCAGACATCAGTTTTTTAACAATGGATAAAAAAAAAGTTGTGTTTTCAGAACTTTTTTCCCAACAGATCTGTAGCATGATTACAGGACATGTGAACGCAGCCTTACCCAGTCATCCAGCCATCACAATTTTACCCTTGTCTAAATTGCTCAAATTCACTTTGCCATTTACACATCTTTCAACACATCAACATTAAGAGCTGATTGATCACTTTCCGTATAATATATTCCACCTCCACATCAGTGGTTCTAATACTCTGGCTGATTGATCTACTTGGATCAAATTTTGTAACTCAATAAAACAGGAAGATAAATTGAAGGCTTGACATGTATTTCTTGTGGATTGAACACATTCTGCACAGACATTGTATTGGGTCCCGCCTCACACACTGATACATTGTATGCACATGTTGGCACACACTGCTGGCAGCACACTATGCTATAATATTATAGAAACCTCCTCCCTAGAGAGAGTGACACACACACACACACACACACACACACATACACTAACACACACACACACTAACACACTAACACACGCTGCATATCACTCATACATTAAACACTTTATCCTACACACTTCGCAAACACTGATCGGAGTGCAAAACTCCAGCCCTCCATTGCCTTCTAGCTGAGAAGTAGAATATGGGCACCATCGGTATTAGCCGCTCCCGCTGTCTGGTTTGATCAGTACCCATGCAGTTGTGCTGCTAGAAGCTATTGAAAAGTTCAAGTAAAATTGATTGATTTTGTCTGTCCCTTGGACTTTGGTAGTAGAGATTGTTACATGCATTGGTTCCGAAACTGTAACGCCTGCCTGGATCAACAGACTCAGATGGGATGTAATGGACAGGCTAGAGGGAAGCCACTCACCAAGCAGGATCCCCAGAACCCTGAAACCCTTTAACCCCTATACAGGGATTTGGAATTACACAGGGCCCTGGAGATCACTACCTGTGGAAGGCTGCAGTCCGATGAGAGTAGTCGTCAGGCAGGGTCAAACCAGGAATAGCAGAACAGGGACAGAATCGGCAGGCAAGGACCTAATCAGAAAACATAGCAGAGGTCAAATCCGGATCGGGCAGCAAGGTACAAAAACAGCAGGCAGAAGGGTAGTCAGAAAACACGCAGAAGTCAGCACACAGGAATCACAAAACAGAATAGGGCAGATCAGGAGCCAAGAAATCAGAATTATCTCTGGCAGAGGTCAGCAGACAGGAGGCGAACTAAGAAAGGTGTGGTGTCTTCCCATTGGCTGTAGCTGAACGCTGGCAACTTCAGCTGGAAGACACACGCCACCCACAGTCAGCCAGTGGTACTGCAGATCCCAAGATAACCCAGCCCAGTGGATGATCGGAGCCTGCACCCACCGGTGCCGCTGGCATCGACTCCTCTCCCATCACCAGCACCATCCACGGCAGGAGCACGGCGTCGCCTAGCGATCGGAGCAGAAGTCGCTGGAGCGGACTCCGGTGATGACGTAACAGAAACGGACCAATTCATAATCTATTTGTGGTATTGGACGAATTCTAGAAATATTCAGTGAAGACTCTTTCCAAAAAAAAACAGATTACATGTCATACTTTGTAGAATAGTTTTATTAATATATATCTATATATTGCACAAATCGGTAAGCAAGATAATCGAGACTACAATAGTGCATTGGTAATCACATTTAAGCCATACATCTTACACCACAAACCATTTCAGCTGTTACTTCATGTCCTGCTGTTCCTTCTTCGTTGAAACAACCTGCACATAATTAGTGTCTACCTTCACTAGGAGTACCTGCAGTTACCTCTAATATCCCTCTATCACAGATATTGCACTCATAAGAATCTAAAATGTGAGAAAAAGGAAAACTGAAGAGTCTCCAGTTTGGAGCTGCAATAGATGGCAGGTGATTTTCTTAGCCTAAGGGTACGCTAAGGGGTACTTTACATGCTGCGAAATCGCAAGCCGATGCTTGAGAGGCCGAGCGCGATAGTACCCGCCCCCGTCGCAGGTGCGATATCCTGTGATTGCAGGCGTAGCGAATATTATCGCTATGGCAGCTTCACATGCACTCACCTGCCCTGCGACGTTGCTGTGGCCGGCGACCCACCTCCTTCCTAAGGGGGCGGGTCATGCGGCGTCATAGCGACGTCACACGGCAAGCGGCCAATAGCAGCGGAGGGGCGGGGATGAGCAGGATGTAAACATCCCGCCCACCTCCGTCCTTTCTCATTGCAGCCGGGACGCAGGTATAAATCGGACGAGTGCAATGCGAGAAAATCTCACATTGCACTCTACACCATGTAAGACAATGCTGCAGCTCAGATCAGCGATTTTTTTTTTTCTCAGCCCTAATCGGACTGAGGAAAAAATCGTAACATGCTGCGATTCTCTGCGAGAGCCATATCACTCACACCAATTCAAGTGAACGGGTGCGAGAGAAACATCGGATGCACTCGGATGTTATCCCAGTGCTGTGCGATATACGCACAGGCTGACAATGGAGGGGATGGGGGGATTAACCCCTCCCTCTCCTCCGCAGCGCCCACCCTCAGCCTCGCCGCTGTGACCCAATCTCAAGATCGGGTCACAGTCATATGACACTCGGCTCACGCTCGCACCAGAGCCTGAGCCGAGGGTCATTAGCTTATCGCATCTGTTGCTCTCGCATCGGATGCCATACACTAATGTGTCTGCAGCCTTAAGGTGCATTCTAACATTCGGGTGCTGCACAATTGTTTTTGTAACTGGACAGCACACTTGACCCATTTAATAAACTAGCTCTATTTAGACATCTGATAAAGGGAATCTGTCACCAGGTTTTTCCTGTGTAATCTCAGCAATGTATCCCTTTGCTGGTATGAATGCTGTCATTTTGATAAAATTAATGTTTTCTCTGTTGCAGATCTATCAGTGCTCTGACTGCTGTGCCATATATAACCTTGCCCATACCACTGATTGACAGATTTATGTGTATACTGTTCATAGGCACAAAGCTGCTAATCAGTGGTTACACAGAGCAGTTGATTAGGAGGTTTAAGACACCTTGTCGTATAATGATAATCTCCTGCTGATAAAACAGTAATTGTATTGAAATAGCAACATACCACCTAGTAATCACTGGAATTAGGCTCTCAGCCCTTACAATGTGCTGCTCTCAGATTACATAGTAAAACTCTGCTCACGGATTCCCTTTAAAATTACAGACCCAAGAATGAAATCCTTGAATCTAGAGCATGTCCTATGCTGATCTGAGTCTGAGAATCAGAATAGAACATATTTGAATGGATCTGTGTGCTGTCTAATAAAAAAAAAAATCAGACTGCACACTGACAATCAATAAGGATGTGTGAATACAACCTTATTAGCAAAGTTGCTCTATTGGGTATATTTTTCTCCATGAAGGGGGTCTCCAAGAATGAGATTAAAGGGATTCCCTGATATAATTCAAACTGCCGCCCCCCCAGTCATGTGTCAGTATGGGTTACAGTTTGAAGACTTACAATTTCCAAAACCTGAGGTTCATCTGAGAAGAGCTGTAGCACATATACCTCAGTCAGAGAGCAGGAGATGAGCTCTGATGTGTAAAGAAATGTTTTAACCAATATTGGGCTGGACAAGTAGATTTTCAGCTTCATCCTCTTCCATCAATCTGACAGCTTTATATCATTAAGGAGGATGACCCTGGAGACATCCCTGGAGATCATCCCTGCTGTGCTCAGCAGGAAAGTGACATAGTTCTTTACACTTGAAAGCCCTGCTGCATACTGACAGAGGTATAGTTGATATGGTTCTTAAGACTTGAAAGAAGCTGTATATCTTCAGTGTCAGCCCACACTGACACATGGCTAGGATGGGCTGCAGTTTAAATTATATCAGGGACTCCATTTTATCTCATTCTTGGAGAACCTCTTTAAGCAGCCCTTAAATGTATGTACTCTATCAAACAATGACCTAAATCTTAGCTTCCGGTACCCTCTTAATATGAGAAACAAAGAAAAAAATGATATCCGCTCACGTATAGCCGAGGGGGGACCCACCGCTTCCAGGACTCGTGCACGGAAAGGGAAAACCGCAAACCAGACTGTAGAAAAGGAGAATTCCAGCAACAAAGTCCAACGGATAGTAAAACCAAAAATCTTTATTAGTTCATATTAAAAATCCATAAAAGTATCCAAACAGGGTCCTGTGCAAACAGAGGACGCGTTTCAAACCGAATGGTTCTTAGTCAGTCTCTAGCAAAGACAATAACGATGAAGAGAAAACACTGAAAAATACGTTTCGTGTTGAATCAAAGAGGCTCTGTATGTCCAATAGTGAATTACGCGCTTAATGGATAGTATTAATCCAGGGAAAAGATGGTGAATCCTGTACTCTGGATCAAGGTGGAAGGAGCAAATGGCCCTGAGCAATGTGATACAGCGCCTGCAGTGGTGGCTGGAGTAAGGGTGAGAAGCGCTTCTCACCCTTACTCCAGCCACCACTGCAACACGAAACGTATTTTTCAGTGTTTTCTCTTCATCGTTATTGTCTTTGCTAGAGACTAACTAAGAACCATTCGGTTTGAAACGCGTCCTCTGTTTGCACAGGACCCTGTTTGGATACTTTTATGGATTTTTAATATGAACTAATTAGGATTTTTGGTTTTACTATCCGTTGGACTTTGTTGCTGGAATTCTTTTCTACCCTCTTGATATGAGAGTAAGATATTGAGGTTAACTGGGTAGGCCTAGTTTAAAACAAGTTACCACGAAGAAGGATGTGTGACTGGATCATGTGAAATGGTCACAATAAAAGCTCTGTAGTACTGTACCCATAGCTGACAAGAACAAAGAGTGCAAGTGTGTTTAAAGTGTCTACTTAATGACTGCTTTCATATGGCTGTTAAAATACACTTATATTACTTCCCTGAAGTTTGATATCACTACATTCATTATTTTTCTAAGAAGGCATCTTGTACTGGAAGAGTTTTCTGGCTCAGGTGTCTACAGGCAAGTGCGGTACATCTGTGAACTGATAGTAGGGGATGTGTCCTGTAGACGCAGAGCAGTTATACATGGCTTCTATGCTTGCATTAACTATCATATTCCATATGCTAAAATAGAAATTATTGCATGTGTCCCCTGACGCACTTAATTCAACCTTCCTGATCATGTATTATATAACTATTAAGGGTCTTGGTTATTATATTCTATTATACCCCCAAATCTTTGGTGTGTTTACTAGAACAATAGTCTGGAAACGTAATTGTTCCAATTGTTTACTGGTTTAATAAAATAAATCAAGTAGGGATTACTCTCCGTAAGAAGACTAGGTGAGATTGTTGAAAGGTGTTACAAAGAATCCTACATAGCCATATAACAGGATCTCCAAATGTGGTAAGATTTACCTCTAAATATCCCCTCACTATATCTTCATTAACATACCCATAATCCATTGTATGCATTACCTTACGTTTACTGTATATGCCTAATAAGATCAATTTCAAGTGTATTCCTACTATATCTTACTTTCAAGACTCTAATAGTTACTACAGTGGAAAAAAAAAAAAAGAATGCATTTGTCATATTGCTATTAACCCCTCTATGTGACCCTTGGGTTATACCTCTCAAGTGTATTCTACATGTTGAGTAGTACATAGTGTTACGGATTCTCAAGAATAGAACTGGACCACTGGACTAGAGGAACCTGCAGAGCTGCTATTGCTCCTGATCACTCTAGTAAGCGGCTGGCTTTTTGTCCATGTTCTGCTCAGCAGTACAGTGGGGTTCACCATCAAAGCAGTGTCTCTGAGATTGACAGTTCCAGAGCGACGTTCTTGGATCTCTTTTGACCTCTTTGGTGGTTCCTACCATCTGTGTGCGCTGGTGTTTTTATAAGCTAGTTTACTTTTCACTTTTCTTTGTTTCTCGAGAGGGCTCACTTGCTATCTGATCTGTACCAGAAGACTTCTCACTTTTTTCAGGCTTAGTTTTTGTACCTTGAGTAACACCTGCACTAGACTGCTTTGAAGTGCTTGTGTCTTTGACCTTTTTTGGTAATTTTGGACTATCTCCTTTTTCTTTCATCTCTTTAGTAGGTTGCTCTGTCTCTGGGGTTTTCACCTTTTTAGGCACCTTGTCTGTTTTTACCTCACTTATTTTTTTTACTTTTTCTTCTGCCTTAACAGGTCCATTTTCTTCTTTGACTAGCTGCTTTTCTGCTTCCTTGCTCAGCTTCTGTTCTAATTTAGATGCTTTTATATCATCTTCCTTAGCAGACTGTTTTTCCTCTGGTTTCTTCTCAGCCTTAGGTGTTTTTTTCTCTTCTGTCTTTGTCTTTTTTCCATCTTCCTTAACTGCTTCCTTAGTTGATTTATGCTCATCTTCATTTTGTTGTTTCTTTTCCTTCAATGGCTGCTTATCCTCTGACTTGTTGGTAACTGATAGCTTTTCATCTATTTTACTTGATTTCTTATCCTCTTTCACAGGTTGCTTTTCTTCTCCCTTAGTTGTTTTCTTTTCTGTTTTAACAGACTTTTTTTCCTCTTCCTTCACTGGCTGCTTCACTTCAGCCTCAGATTTTGTTTTCTCCTCTGCCATACTTGGTTTTTCTTCTTCTCCTTTTGATGATTGTTTCTCCTCTTTCTTAGTTGTTTTTTTTTCCTCTGCTTTAGGGGTTTTCTTTTCCACTTCCTTTACCTTCTGTGTTTCCTCTTTACTTGCTGGTTTCTTCTCTTCTTCTTTGGATGGTTTCTTTTCTACCTGTTTTTCTTTATCTCCTTCTTTAGTTGGTTTAACCTTTTCTTCTATATCTTGCTGATTTACTTCCGCCTTAGCTGGCTTTTTTCCCTCTTCCTTTATTGGCTGCTTTTCCTTAACTTGAGCTGGTTTCTTTTCTTCCACTTTAGATGGCTTCTGTTCCTCCTCTTTCACGGGCTGTTTTTCAGCAATCTTAGATAGTTTCTTTTCTTCCACATGTTTTTTTTCTTTCACAGGTTCTTTTTCCTTTTTTACCTCCTCTTTAGCTGGCTCCTTTTCCTCTTGTTTTCCTTTTGATTTTACCTCAACGGTAGGCGTTTTCTTCTCCTCCACTTTCGTTGGTTTCTTTTCCTCTTCTTTTACTTTTGGCTTTTCCTCGACCGTAGGAGATTTCTTCTCCTCTGATTTATTTGGTTTCTTTTCCTCTTCTTTTACTTTTGACTTCTCCTCAACCTCAGTCTGTTTCTTCTCTTCAACTTTAGTTGGTTTCTTGTCCTCTTTTTTTACTTTTGACTTTTCCTCCGCCTCAGTCAGTTTCTTGTCTTCCACTTTAGTTGGTTTCTTTTCCTCCTGTTTTACTTTTGATTTTTCTTCAACCGCAGGTGGTTTTTTTGCCTTTTCCTCAACCACAGGCAGTTTCTTCTCCATTTTAGTTGGTTTCTCTTCTTCGACCTCTACTTTTAGCTTTTCGGTGACCTTTGGTGGTTTCTTTTCATCTTCTTTTACTTTTGGCTTTTCCTCAACCATAGGTGGTTTCTTCTCCTCCACTTTAGTTGGTTTCTTTTCTTCTTCTTTTACTTTTGGCTTTTCCTCCATCTTAGGTGGTTTCTTTTCCTCTTCTTTTACTTTTAGCTTATCTTCAACTATAAGCGGTTTCTTATCCTCCACTTTAGTTGGTTTCTTTTCCTCTTCTTTTACTTTTGACTTCTCTTCAACCATTGGGGGTTTCTTCTCCGGTACTTTAGTTGGTTTTTTTTCTTCTTCTACTTTTTGCTTTTCTTCAACCTTTTGCAGTTTATTTTCCTCATCTTTTACTTCATGCTTTTCCTCCAACTTAATTGGTTTAGCTTCCTCTTTTACTTTTGGCTGTTCCTCAACCTTAGGAGGTTTCTTCTCCTCCAATTTGGATGGTTTCTTTTCTTCTTCCTTCATTGGATGCTTTTCTTCAACCTTAGTTGGTTTCTTCTCTTCTGTAGGTTGAACTTTGACTTTTTCCTTCACAGGGTCCTTTTTTTTCTCATCATCTTTAGTTTGCTCTTTTTCCTCTTCCTTATGTTGCTCCTTTTCTTCTGCCTTGGGTGGTCTCTTTTCCTTTGGTGGCTTTTCATCTTCAGTTACACTTTTAATTTTGTCTTGCCCATTATCAGGTTTTTCTTCTTTTTTTTTATTTTGATCTTCATCACCAGGTTTCTGTGCTGCTTTAGCGTCTTCTTTACTAACTGGCTTTTTATTTTCTTCCTTAGAAATATCACTGTCTTTACTTTTGATGTCAGTTGTTTTTTCTTCTGTTTTAATATACTCTCCCTTTTTTGTTGACTTTAATTTTTCTCCTTCCTTATCCTCTCCCTTCCCTTCGTTCTTGCTGACTATTTGCTTATCTTCCTTTTTTCCTGAATCTTGTTTTATTTTATCTTCTTTTTTATTAGTGTCTGTTTTTTCTTCATGGCTAACCATCTTTTTTTCCTCTTTCTTGTCTGTTGTTTTTTGTTCATTTTTAGGAAGTTCATCTTTTGGTTCTGGTTTTGCATTTTTCTTGGACGTTTTTTCATGTTCTTCACTTTGTTCATCTATTTCTTTTTTTGCTGCTCCAGGTTTCTCTTTGTCATCCTCTTCTTCATTTTTGATTGGTTTGCTTTTTTCTTGTTTCTTTTTAAGTTCATCTTCACTCTTCCCTAATTTTTCTTGTTCTTTGTCTGCAGATTTATCTTCTTGTTTCTTGAGGATAGTCTTATCTTTTTCATTTGTTTCACCTCCTTTGTCTGATATATGATTTTCTTCCTCCTTTCCTGGCTTACTATCTACTTCTTTTTCTTCATCTTCATGACTTTGTGTTACCTCATTTTCTTCATGTTCTCCTCCATCTTCTTCCTGGTCTTCTACTTCTTCCTCTTCTGTTACATCAGTTTCTGCTTTTTCTTCTGACAATTCATCAATTGTCTTCCCATCTTCGTCTTCTTCAGGCTCCTCAATTGGAGATGTGATCACTTCTTCCTCTGTCACCTCTTCAGTCACATGAGTTTCTTCTGTCTGTTTCTCTACAATTACTGTTTCTTTGTCTGACTTTTCCACAATCTTGATTTTTTCTTCCTTTTTCACTTTAATATGCTTGGGTGTGCTTGGCATCCTTGGGCTTCTTGCATCAAAAGGAAAATAGTCAAAACCTGTTCCAATACGACATTCTTCTCCTTCAAGTAGCTTTCTAACAACGAAAAAAAATATTTTTTTTAATTACTCAAAGAATAATGTTCTTGAAATTACCTTTTATTTGTTTCAACATGTATAAATAATGCAGCAGCAACAAATACTTTACATTATTTTTTGTACTGTAGTTGTCGATCAATCAATAAAAGAAGATTCATTGGTTATCATTTCCGTGGCTATGTTATGTTAAATATTCTAGAAAGTCTATCCAGACTTGTGCTTTAAGCGAAGAAATTTATAAATGTCAAAAATCTTATCTATAAGGTCTTATAAATCTCAAACTTATTTACAACATGCTAACTAAGGCTATGATCAACACAGGGCATTTTTGATCTGTTTTTTTTTAGCATGGTTTTTGCCTTGGTTTTATGCAAAACCATGCTAATAAAACTCTGCCTTAACAGTCGCAGCAAAGTCTATGAGATTCCAGAAATCTCATGCACACACAAACACCTGTGTTTTTTCCTGACTGTTTTGACAACCTCCTTAGTTTTGGCTATGTTTTTGAAAAAAATGATCATGTCAATTCTTTTCAGTGTTTTTGTCATGGTTTTTGACCTTACGAGTCATTGAGGAGGTGCAAAATACGCAGTAAAAAAAAGCAGCAAATACGCAGCAAAAACGCCATAAAAACCGCACCAAAGTCTGAACCAAAAAGGCAGAAAACCACCAGGAGACTTCATGTCACAAGAAAAGGTTTTGCTGCAGAAAAAAAACGCACTAAAAACGCCCTGTGTGAACATAGCCTTAAGGTCTCATTTATTTACTATAGAGATAGAATATATTGTTCCCTTGCATTTACAATTTCTTGTACATAACATAGTTTAAGGAGGAAATTATACAAATCTGATTAGATAGTGGTAAATTTTACTTTACTATTAGCTAATTACCAACTAAAGTATAATAAATTCACAGAAATGAGGGTTTTTTATTGTTTAAGTCTGTAAAGAAAATATGTTTCTTTAAACAGTACCTGTCCACTCTCGTACATAAAAAAAATACTTTAAAGGGAATCTGTCACCAGGTTTTTACTACCCATATAAAGACAGTGACCTTGATTCCAGCAATGTGTCATTTACTAGGCTGTTTGCTGTCATTTTGATAAAATCACTGTTTTCTCTGCTGCAGATCTAGCAGTAAGGGTACGCTCACACGAGCGTGAAAATCGGACGAGTGCAATGTGAGAAATTCTCGCATTGCACTCTGACCAATGTTAGGCAATGAGGTTGAGCTGTCGGTCAGCTTTTCTCGCATCCAGATTCTGGATGCGAGAAAAGCGGCAGCATGCTGCGTTTTGCTGCTACCGCCGTATCTCTCGCACCCATTCAAGTGAATGGATGCGAGAGATACATCGGACTGCACTCGGATGTTATCCCAGTGCAGTGCGATATACGCACAGGCTGACAGTGGAGGAGATGGGGGGATTAACCCCTCCCTCTCCTCCGCAGCGCCCACACACAGCTTCACAGCTGTGACCCGATCGCAAGATCGGGGTACAGTCGCATGACACTCGGCTCAGTCTCGCAGCAGAGCCTGAGCCAGGGGGCATTAGCATATCGCATCCGATGCTCTTGCATCAGATGCCATACGCTCGTGTGAGTCCAGCCTTATACACAGCTCATGAATATGCTGGACTACCTGGCAGCATGCCAAGTAGTCCACTAATGATAATCTACTGCTGATTAATCAGTGATTTTATCAAAACTACACTAAGTAGCCCAGTAAGTGACACATCGCTGGAATCCGGGTCTCTGTCTCTACATTACGCTGCTCTCAGATTACGTGGCAAAAACCTGGTGACAGATTCCCTTTAATGCCTCTTGAAAAAACATGTTTGAGCTATATTTTTTTTAATAGAATCCTGTGTTGTGCCATTCATCTGTTTTTCCTCCTAGAAATGTAATAAAATAAGGGAGAAGAAACAGCCAGGAGACCAGCGGGGTAGGGGGGGACATAGTGTAGAGTATGGAATGGTGGGGTTTTTTTCCCTTTACCCTTTTTTTTTCGCACCACTCTGGGCCCAATTGTAAATAGTGGACAACCCCTTTTATTTGTCCCATTTCTCTTTTCCCTACCTCTTGATCACTTATGGTACTGATAAAAATGCCAGGATTACCTACAAAACAGTTGTCTTCATAAGAATTTCCCATAATTTATATGAATGAAATATTATTTTTCATGATAAATTCTTAAAGACAAACTTTTTTTTTTTCCTTTTACTTTTTAGAAAAAAGTCAGTGGGAATTTTGAAGACACCAAATACGTATAATGGGTTTCTGGATTATAGTTAAATTGTGTAACCAGGACCACCCTTACCTATATGCAGCAATCTCAATATCCAGAGCCATCTTGACATTCAGCAAGTCTTGGTACTCTCGTATCTGAGCAGCCATTTCCCACTTGGTATTCCTTAGTTCATTTTCCAATTGATGTAAAGTTTCCTGGATTGAAGAAATGATTTTATGAGTTGATTACGATATTGGTAACAGTAATACAAGGTTATATCAGTAAAAAATTCCATAGTGAATACTCACAGGTGTCTTGTGCATAGTTGGATATGACTGTGACCTTACAAAGTCTGATATTTTGTTATGTCGGTCAGGCCACGTATTGTTAAAAAAAAAAGTGTAACAATAATAATGCCATGAGATTTGGCAAATGAGGTACCCTGATCTGCAATAAATAATTTTGTAGGCTAATTAAAAGCTAATTTATTTCTTTTTTTTGTGGTGGGGGTGAGCCATACAGTTGTATAGCTATTGCAGTACAACATTTGCCATGAATTTAGATTTAGAGATGGCTGTATTGGTGGACTTTTGGGTGAATTTTTTTTATACCATTTGGTCTACTGGTAGACAAGTGTCATGACCAAAAAGGTGATTTTGTACAAAAAAAAAGACATAACATCAGATATTTTGTTATAATTTTTGCTTAGAGTTGTTTTTTGTTTTGTTTTTTTTAACTTCCACATCCCAATCTGGACGGAAGAGACGTTGTGGGCAATTGCTCTGGATGGCACTGGTATTGTTTAGCCATAGATGCTAGTGTGGCTGGGAAATGTGGTGATGCCCAGTCAGGTAGGATATGTGGGTGGGTGTGCAGCTCAGCAGAAGCAATCATCTCCGAACTGTAGCCTATGGACAGTACTGCACCCTACATAAACCCCAGAATTCTGCTCAGAGTTGCCACTTAGTGTATTTTTACCTGACTTATTTGATCCCTGTTGCTGACTCTTTAACAGTTTACTAACTTAACCCTCTGTCTGATGATTCGACTGCTGATTCAATTTACCTGGTTCTGACCTTGGCTATCCTCCTGATCTCATCTCTGCATCATGATTTTGTCTAGGACCTGCCCTCTATGGTTTTGACACAACTAGTCAACTTTCCTTGCCAAGTTGTGCCACTGGCCAGCAGCTTCTCCGGTGAATACAACAAAGGCGTCCATGTTATAAGTTCAGATTGCTGTACAGGGAACTAGAGGCTGGGGTATCTCTGAGACTTGCTAAGTGCAGTCTGTTCATGGAAACCGTATTAAAAGTCTTGCACGAAGAGGTCACCTTTACAGTAAAATTATAGAAATAATATTGTTCTGTACAGGTAGTAGTCACGATGTGGCGGTATTATTTCAGCCTAGTTTCAGTATAGTTGTATCATTAGAAATGTTGGTCTTTTATAGAGTGTTTTTCTCATTAAAAAGTTATTCCCAACATCAAAGGATAAAGGATAACTTGCAGATCTTTGAGGGGTAGCAAATGCCTCCATGGAATGAAGGAATGTGTAGCACCAGCATCTCTGCAGAAACGCTGACTTACAGCCCCAGCTGAATCGTGTCCTCCCCACACTCCCCCAGCCAGCCACGTGTGCTGCTTTCTCCTTCCCCTCTCGGGCGCTGTACATGCCACCCATGGTGCAGCTAAGATGCGTGCACACCGGCCCTCCTCTTAAAGAGACGGCGTGCTATTTACAGAAAATGCACTGCTGAGAGGCACAGTCTATTTAAGGCATTCTCCCATTAGAAGAGGTGCTTGTGCAACACATTCAGTTAGTCAGTATACCAGTCTGCTAGCTAGTAGTCAGGTCCAGTTAACCCCGTGTCTGTCTCCAGTACCTGCCTTCCCATACCTGTGTAACGGGGGCAGGGGGCACCTCAGGGGGTGTAGTCGGGTCCCCTCGCCTTGTGGGCCGCAGGCTGAACCCCGGCCCGGCCGTTACTTGCAATACAGGTGTGTTGTTGGGGCAGAGTGTGGATGCATGGGGCCCATTCATGACAGCGTTCTTTCTGTGCTCTCCAGCTCCTTCTTCACTTTCAGGAAAGAGACAATTGCAGGCAGCGGGTAAACCAAACACCGTTTTATTAAACAAAGCTTCCATCTTTCTGTTTGCAGCAGGTTTACTTTAGTACATTACAAGTTACAAGTCCTTTTCTACAAAAACGGTTTCCTTTTTCTCTACGGGCACTTTCCTTTGCCTGCAGGGGCCAATTGTTATCCCCCTAGCAGTGGTACTCCTATCCCGATTTTAGTCCAGCCCTTTCCCAGGGATTTGTATTGAACTAGGGGACGGCTCCAGTACTCACTACCGGCTCCGGATTAGCTGCAACTTCTTCGCTCCACTGCCACAGCACCCACTCCTGCACTCTGCCCCGGCACTTCTGACTGAGCTTGCTTGCCTCTCACATCTCACTGCACACTGGACTCTGCATTCAGAACCCTTCCTTCCCCACCTAGGCTGCCCTGCCCCTTCCTTCCCTGCCACTGTTACCAGGGGAACCACTGCTCTACACTGGCACCTAGTGGGGAAACAGTTTATGACAGGTAACATTTTACCATCAACATTTACAATTTGCCACCATACTACTGTGGCGTCTTCAGGGGGGGAAAAACGCTCCTTCACTACCAGGGGTCTGACTACCCCTTACATTCCTCCCCTCTTTAACCTCAGCCTCCTGGCGAGGTTCGTACCTGCAAAACAACACATGTAGGAAAACACACAGACTGGCACACAAGTTTGGAGCCCGGAGTCCCTCCAGGGAAGCTCCCGGTCTTAGTCGCACATCTGCCCGGAGGCCCTCCTCAGGCGCTCCCGGTCTTAGCTGACCTTCTGCCCGGAGGCTATTTCCAAGCGCTCCCGGTCTTTGGGTGGGCAGAAAACAACAGGACAACAAGATTCCTTCTTAACAGTCACGGAAGGAGTCCACGCACAGTTCTGCATTAAGCTCCTCCCGGGCTCAGTACTTTTAACGTTACTGTAACTGGAAACATTCACCGCCTTTCAACAGTACCGGTTTTCAACGGCAAACAAATCACTCTCTTCCGGACGATTACCTCTGGTTCTGGGATATCTTGCCAGTACAGGGCCTTAACTCCTGAGGGGGGCAGAGGGCCTACCTTAACAGACGCGGGTGCCTCCGGAATCTGTACGGATGCTCCTGGTGGCCCGCTCCCCAGAGTCAGCCGGGACTTGTAGGTGGCCCGGACTTCCGTCGTCGTTTCCCCGGTAACGGCATCCCATGAGGTAAAAAACGTGACCTTTGCTGGTTTCTCCGAGACTCCAGTCACGGCCGGTATCATGCTTGCCGGCAACGTGATGGTGGGTAACTCTCCCACCGAGCTCTCCATCAGACGTTCTCTTCTGCGTCCTAGGGGCACCAGCGCGCCCGCTACGGCTTGCTTGTCTGTCCTGGCCTCCATTCTGTTTAGCGCAGGTAACTGGAACTGTTGCTTCTGCTGCTGGGATTGCAATGGCGCCGGGGAGGGTGGAGGCGGTTCTTCTTTTCCCGCTTTAGCACACACTCCGCCCCCGGCTTCACCCACCAGGTCTGCATAGCGTTGATGACGCCTTTTCTTTCTTGCGGCGCCGCCCACGTCTCTAGACCTCTGCAGCTTCTTGGGGCAGGTACCTCCCCTCTTTGGGCGGTGCACTCTGGGCTTCTTCCTCCCAGGCCAGCCCAGCGTTTTTCGTTTGGCGCCAACTTTTCGTGCCTCTGCTGAGTCCATGAGGACGGCCGCCATCTTGCCGCCATCTTGTGGCCTGTTCAGCACGTCAGGCACCACTTGATCTTTCTCACAGTCTCTGGTCAGGGTTTCTTGCATGCAGGCTTGATCCTGCCGACTACGCCAAAATGTAACGGGGGCAGGGGGCGCCTCAGGGAGTGTAGTCGGGTCCCCTCGCCTTGTGGGCCGCAGGCTGAACCCCGGCCCGGCCGTTACTTGCAATACAGGTGTGTTGTTGGGGCAGAGTGTGGATGCATGGGGCCCATTCATGACAGCCTTCTTTCTGTGCTCTCCAGCTCCTTCTTCACTTTCAGGAAAGAGACAATTGCAGGCAGCGGGTAAACCAAACACCGTTTTATTAAACAAAGCTTCCATCTTTCTGTTTGCAGCAGGTTTACTTTAGTACGTTACAAGTTACAAGTCCTTTTCTACAAAAACGGTTTCCTTTTTCTCTACGGGCACTTTCCTTTGCCTGCAGGGGCCAATTGTTATCCCCCTAGCAGTGGTACTCCTATCCCGATTTTAGTCCAGCCCTTTCCCAGGGATTTGTATTGAACTAGGGGACGGCTCCAGTACTCACTACCGGCTCCGGATTAGCTGCAACTTCTTCGCTCCACTGCCACAGCACCCACTCCTGCACTCTGCCCCGGCACTTCTGACTGAGCTTGCTTGCCTCTCACTGCACACTGGACTCTGCATTCAGAACCCTTCCTTCCCCACCTAGGCTGCCCTGCCCCTTCCTTCCCTGCCACTGTTACCAGGGGAACCACTGCTCTACACTGGCACCTAGTGGGGAAACAGTTTATGACAGGTAACATTTTACCATCAACATTTACAATTTGCCACCATACTACTGTGGCGTCTTCAGGGGGGGAAAAACGCTCCTTCACTACCAGGGGTCTGACTACCCCTTACACCTGTGTGCCCCTGCCATGCGCCCCATTCCTGTCTATACCTGCCTATCTAGCCTGCCTCAGTCACCCTGCCTGTATCCGTCTATTCCTGTGTCTGTCATCTGTCCTGGGGGTCAGCTGCCACGGTCCTGGTCACTGCCCTGGGAGTGGTACCGGGCGTCCACCTCGCAGTGGGCGCTTAGTTAAGCTCCCACTAAGGAGTAATCCCAGATCGTCCCTGTGGTCCAGTGGGTCCACTCATCCCGCTCACTGCCTCTACACCGGCCATGAGCATTACAGAATGACTCCTCACTCTATTTTTTCCTCTATGGCGCTTCAAGAGATCACTGAATATAACACTGTATCTCCAGCAGTACCCTAAAAAATGAATGGAACGGTAGTATGCATGCGCTTCCACAGCTCTGTGCTGATGGGATTTCAGAGCCCCGTTGTTGGGAACACTAAGGGTCTTAGTGAATGAACCTCATCCGATCCCCAAGTTATCACCTATACTATTTAGTAAATGTGTATATTCCTTCAACAGTATGAAAGTAACATTTAGTCATGGGTATTATTTTTTCTGAATGAGGACTGAGAGAATTCTAAGCTGTTTTTTGTACAGTCAGCTCCTTTTCTTCCTGCTGGCAGTGTCATTTCTGGGGGATGCTGTGTTTCTGGAGTGGTCTCTAGAGATTCTGCATTAATTCCTGACTAGGCGTAATAGCTGCAGAGTCAAATAACAGCCTACTGTCCCACCCCTGTGAGCTTCAAGATCATTCATGGTTTCAGGGGCTTGCAATGCACTAGACAAAGAGATAAAGAGGATTCTGCTTTTTGTCAATGAAAATACAATAAAAACTTGATCTTTCACTGTTCTGTCCCACACTCTTCTCTGATGGACCAACTTGTCATCTGGACAACAGCTAGACATTACAGTACAAGTTGTGATGGCATGACCTACATGAAGATGCTGTAAAAGCCGTAAGACAACAGCGGTACACTTAGAGGCACTATGCTGTATGTGTGTCCAGTATATGGGGATATTAATTGTTTGCAAATTAAAAAGATTTTTTTTATCACCAAACTATAAAATCCATATCCGTGATTTCCATGGGTGACACAGAAGACTGCGGGTATAGGCTACTGCTATGGGCAGGGACAGACAAGACTAGTGTGGGGAAGAAAAAAATCATAGTGCACCTGGAAGGCTGGTAAAGTGCAGAACAGTGCTTGAGGAGCATCAGAGAATGGAGAAAATGTAATGTCTAAAGAAAAGAGGAGAGCTGAGAGTTGGAGAAAGAGTCTTGCCGTCTTGCCTCTAGTGCAGTGCATCAATCAACTAACCATGTGGATCAGGAGGATGAAAGATATGTTGGACAGATTTGAAGAGCTGTAACCATATGGTATGGGTAAATTTCAATGAATACATAGTTGAAGGAGAATTGCAAGTCATAATAAAGGACAAAAGAGATAAGCAGCAGATATAAAATGTCAACTGAATCACCATTTGGATGACAGCCACCAAAGAAGGCTTCGTACCAGAAAGAATTTGAGGAAAAAAGACTGCATTGATCACAGACGAGATTGAGGTCTTAGCGATTTATTGGGAGATGATAAGTCAAGCTGGTTGGCCAACTGATTGAAGAAAATTCTGCACATTAGGCTCAAAGTTCAAAGATCACGAAAAAAAAATGCTTTTGCTGAGATTTCAGGACTGTGGTTAAAGACTTAGCGAAGCAGATAATGGAAGACCGAGCCCTTAGGAAGTACCTTGACTTCAAGGAACAAGGCCAATTCAGTGGCCAATTGGATTTGTAGTATGCCCGCTGCCTTAAACTTCCTGACTAAATCTAAAGGGAAGAGACAAAGGAAGGACATAGATAGAGGGTTCAACTAAGACAGGTGTTGATCTACTTGTGTCTACTGCTAAGTCAAAGGATATTAGTACCAGTCTCCTGGGTCCAGATGTTTTATGCTGTCTAGTCTGTTCACTCCTAGGCTATGAACAGCTATCAAATATCACCACACAGTAGAGACCTGGCTACTTTTCACAACCCTACTGGGTAGCATGTTTCATTTTGGTTCAAGTCGACAACTGCAGTGGGATTTGTCTGTTCCATAGCAGAACACCTGTCAACTACAAAAGCCGGCTGGGGGTGGTGCCGGATTTGTCTCATCTCTGGTTATGGTCCCTGGATCCATTCTCAAACTATAACATAACCTCTCTATAAAGCTGGAGGGTTTCAAAGAAAAATATACTCTACAATTGTGTAGTCACGCTCTAATTCATGCTGCCCGTGTTTGGGCAGCATGAATCGTATCACAGGTTCCCTTTCAGTGGAATCTAGAGTGATTCTTGGCCTACAGCAATAAGACTTCCCACTATGAAAACCAGAAAACCAAGCCTGTTAGTTGCAGCATCCAGGGTACACACACTTAGTTTAGCTATAACTGCATAATAATGTCATTTACAGGGTCTTACATTAGCACAATTACTCGCTTTATGAAAAGAGATAATTTAACTGTTTGGTGTTGGCAGTCACTAGGCAGCCATGAGATTACACATGGGAACGATGGTAAACTGCAATAAGAGTTTCTATAGTTATATAATAATGTACAGGTATAGCTCAGAGTAAAAGGAAAGAATGCCAGGTTGGTCCGATTACAGCTGCAAGAAGAGGCAATTTAGTAACCACTGAAACAGAAATGTGGAGACAGGCTTCCACCACCCATGGAAGGCAATAATTAAAACTACCTATTATAACAATGTGCCAAAGGGGAAGGAGGAAGGCAGACTGAGGCTGTGCAGATGAAAGGAGAGAAAATAAAACATTTACTTTCCTTCTCCAAACAAATCCTTTGTAGGCTGCAAATGAGATGGTGCTTAATTAAAAAGCACTACCAGGCTTCGTTATTATGTGCCTTGACTTTTAATAAGGCACTATGGAGCTGACACCTATGGGAGGGGTTGAGGCAGAGTGCAGTTTGACAGGCTACTATGACCCGAAGCCTAAATTTGATCGTTGGGTCTTTTTTTTTTGAACTGGCAAAAGGGGAGGGTGTAGCCTAGTAGGCCTCAAAAAGCTGGAAGCTAAATTTTGCCAACGTTATAGGTGGACCTAGCCTGGAGAAAAAGGAAGAAGCTGCCCAGAAGAAGAGGGCAGCTGTGGAGGATGAAGGTAGCTTGAAGGCCAAACAAAAAAGTGAAAAGAAGAATGGTAGGGTGGGTTGTATGGGGGAGACACAACAGAGGATGCATCAATGAGCCATGGAGTGGTAAAGGAAGGGAGGACCGGTCTGTAAGAGGTCCTCTCTTTCCTCCAATGCCAAAAGCAATACATTTATATATACAGTTTATGGAGGTATAATTTGTACAGATACATATGACTATGTACTGTACATGTACAACTTATATAAACCCTTACTTTTTGGTTTGATCCTAGATGAAAGGAGGGGGCTCTGTGTAAAGTCTGCTTGGCCTTGTTTCTTTGTACTTTAGAAATGCAATTCCTACCCAATTCTACTCAAAATGGATAACCCCAGCTGCCAGGGTATACCCGAGTGTTTCATAAATCTCTATTGTATAAAGCAATGCTCTTAAATGTGAAAAGAAGCAAAGGTTTCTAAATTGAGACATGATGATTACACTGCAGAGGAGAGTAACAAAAGCCGTCACGAGTGATGGATGAGCGGTTGTTAAAGCTTAGTACCTAGTGATGCTGTAATAGAACAAGAATTTATTACACATCCTATAAGCCATATGTTGGATCTGATCAGCAAAGTATATTTTATTTATAACACATGGTTGAAATTCAGACATCTATAAGGCGCAGTAGCAAAGTTGGCCAACACTACCCTTAGGCCCTGTGTGCATTAGACATTTTTGCTGTGTTTTTTGCGGCGTTACCGTGTTTTTCTGCTGAAAACGCTGTGACATTGCTTCCCCAGCAATGTCTATGGGTTTTTAGAAGTGCTATCCGCACACAGCGTTTTTTTGTAGCTGCGTTTTTGTGGTGACCACAAAAACACAGCATGTCAATTATTTCTGCGTTTTTCACTGCGTTTTTCACTCATTGAATGCAGTGCACAAAAACGCAGCCAAAAACGCAGTAAAAATGCGTGTGTGTTTTTTGCGTTTTTGTGCGTTTTTGCGGACAAAAACGCACATAAAACGCAGCGTGAAAAAACGCCTAGTGCGCACATAGCCTTTTAGTTTACACTCAGTATTTTTCATTTATCACTGTTCATTTTCACTATTGAAAACTGATATTAAATTGCTGCAAACAGCCCTCCATCTGCAAAAAGCATGAAAAAAATTCAGAGTAAATGATTTTGTCTGTAATTATCTAAGTTTTTCTAATAGTCTTTGAATAACATCATTATAACAGCTGTATATGTTTCAGTTGATATGGAGATCCATCCATAGGTCAGATCCACGTCTTAACCAAAGTAATAGAATTGTAAAAGAGCATGGTGGGTACCAAATACATGGTGTGTGTTGATCCAGCTAGATCTTGCCAAAAGCAGTAGACTGTTTCTTCAGAACACATCGGCTTAAAGTTGACTAGCCTTTTAATTTTCTTGGCAAGTAATGATTACTTAATAAGCCAATATCTATAGCATTGTCAGGGGCTCAATAGTGACAGCCCAAACTGGACCCTAGGCTGCCATTAAACAAATTATTAGATTTCCGCAATTGCCAATGAGATAGGGACACCCCTCCTCTCTCTAGTCTCACCAATTAGGCTGTGTGCCCACACTGCGTTTTTACTGCTCTTTTAATGCGTTTTTTTTCTTGCAGATTTTAATTAATACTTCTAGGAAAACCCATCCCAGCAAAGTCTATGAGAATCCTCACTTGCTGTGCACATGTTGCAGACTTCTTCTTTGCAGATTTTGGTGCAGAAAAAAATCTGCATCATGCCTTTTTTTTCCTGTGTCTGATATAATCCACTGCAATGCTTGTGCTCAGATCTGTCTGTGCTGCACTCGCAGCACCAACACTTCGCCTCACACATCATGCAGGCGGCATGGTCTGTGAGGCCGTCCATAACCCAAGTAACCCGGGATTGTCATGGTGACGACCCAGGGTTGTCATAGCAGTGATCGGGTCCCTGTGACCGCATTATAGGGACCCAATCGCCTGGGAAAGGTAAGCGATTGCTCTCCCTGCCTCCGGAATGCTGCGATCTCATTGATCACAGTATTCAGGGGGTTAACACTAGAACTACTGGACTCGTGACACCTATATAGAAATACATGGTGCAAAGTAGTCAAAATGACTACCTCAGTAGTTCTAGTGTTAAACTGCCAGGCACCGCTCCAGACAGTGAGAGCTGGGTCTCAACTGCAACATCAGCTGGAGACCCAGTGACGATCGTGGGGGTACAGCACAGGAACCCCCATCATTGCTATGACGTAAAAAAAAACATGAATGCATAAAAAAACCCCTAAAAAACAGTGGGATTTTCCTGCTCTGTTTTTCCTGCAAAAAAATAAAGTTTTGGGTGGAGGAAATCTGCACACAAATCTGCTACGTGGGCACATAGCCTTAGATGCCACGGTTGATGCCCACCTGACACATTGGAGCTAAACCTCTGCAATTAGATCTAGAACCTGTCAATGCTATTACTATCAGCATTCTACTGAGTTCTGCTGTGTCTATACAGACAATGTTGGAAGAAGTGGGTCGATGACAGGCAGCTGGTTGGGCCTTTTGGTCATAGCCATAAAGTGGCCAGTCATCATTGCCATTGTTGGCAGAATGTCTCAGCTTCCAGTTCTGTCATCTATCAATAACAACTCTTTTCATCTCACACTATAGCTACAAGCCATAGTAAAATGCAGCCCCGGAGTGTGATACAATTCCACGGTGAGAATGAAGTGATGTGCCAGGGAGGCCTTTGGCTGTGTAGTCGTGGCTTCAAGGCACATCCCTGGTTCCATCACTCCTTTCATGTTGGGGGCTAGCTTGCTGAGACAATGGAGATCAGTATCTTCGTCGGAGAGTGTACAAACAGTCCTCAGGCAGAAGTTGCTTGCAATAAAAGATAACATTTATTGGCACCATACAAATCCGGACAGCAAATACGGCAGTTTTCTGTGGAGCTGGGGACAACCTGTCCAAACGCGCCCTCTAGTGGGGATATGCCCTGGGTACTCCTCTTCTCCGGGCTCCCACTCCTAGGTCAAGCACACACCGGACCCACACCAGCGGAATCAGACCTCTGAGGTTGCGTACTCCTCCGTTACTCCGGCGTCCCCTGATGTTCCGCTCATACACACTGCCACCGATGGTCACACACTGCTGTCCCGGATCCGACTCTCTTCCACACACACAGACCTTCCCTAGTCATACAGCCGACTCCTCCTCCCCGGTGGCAACAGCCGTCCCACCCGGCCACTAGGGGGTGCCCTAACATTAAAATACAATACAATACAATATAAAAGAATATAACACTTTTAATAATAACGTTTCCGGGATAACTATGCTTTCTTTTGCAGGGGGTCTGCTCACCCACTGCATACCTCCCCTCTTAAAACCCGAGCCTCCCGGCAAGGCTCTTAAGTATAAACACACATTAAAACAAAAACCTGTTAGGTTAGTCCACAACAACAGCGGCACCAGTTCAGCGGCGCTCCCGGTCCTTGGGGCGCTCGGAGGCGCAGCAGCGCTCCCGGTCTCTAGGTAGCGCCCGGAGGCTCAACAGCACTCCCGGTCTTAGATGGCGCCCGGAGGCTTCAACAGCGCTCCCGGTCTTTAGGTGGCGCCCGGAGGCTCAACAGCGCTCCCGGTCTTACGATGGCGCCCGGAGACGCAACAGGAATAACAACTTTGCAACAGAACTTCTGCCGGTCAAACAACAGCACCGGACTTCAACAACAGGTGGACGGTAGGGACTTACTCTGGGGGCCAGGCCCGCTTCCACTCCTCCGCTTGTGCCTGGATGTAAGCTCCCAGAGACTGTCCCGGCTGGCGGCGGATCCTCCGAAAGGACACGGGGGCAAACGGTGGCTCCGCTGACGCAGCTGCTTCTGCTCCCGGTGGTGGTGGTGGCGTCGCTGCCCGGGGTGGTTGTGGTGCAGGTGGCGGCACATCTAAAACGATGACCGGCTTGTTGGTTACACTTTGGGTCACCGCTACCACTGGGGGAACCTTCTCCGGGTCAGCGGCCGGGCCGGATGATGTCTCCGGGGCAGCGGACAAGGTGCGCCGGGGTTGAGAGGGTGCGGACGGGACCGGTCTTGGATGGCTCCGGCGCCGCTCCTGCAGTTCCTCCCACTCCAGCTCCTGCTGCCACTGTTCCGCTTCCTGGGCGGTCGGCATTCGGGAGACGCCCACAGCAAACAGGCCGCGGCTTCCTGCGTCCGGCAAGAACTGAACTTTCTCGCCCGGCCAAAGAGTATGGAGTCGTTTGGGCAATCCTTCCACGTCCAGATGAACTCTGTTATAGAAGTAGTCATCTCCGGTCTCTACTTCTCGGATAAACCCATATCCCTCCTGCTGGTTGAACTTTACGACCACTCCGGTGGTCATCTGTAGAGCCAGCTCTTCTCCGCCGGGACCGGCCAACATCTCCCGGAATGTGGTTTCGGCCACCAGACGTTCCCGGACAGGGTCAGGCACCGGGGACGGAGCTCTGGGGTAGGGTACGGAGGGTGGAACGATGACCGGCTCCCAGACAAAGCCCAGGTGGTCCACTTCCAACTGCTCAGCGAGCTCTTCGGCCGGCACTCCATATGAGGTGGTTGGAGTAGCAGCGGCGGCACCCGGTTGTGGAGGATCCCAAGGGGCGTGCGTCGCATATGTGGCCCGGACCTCCGTGATGGTGCCCCCGGTCTTTGCATCCCACGTTGTTTTCCAGGATACTTTCTCAGGCTGTGTGGAACCTCCCGGTCCGATTGGCAGGTCCACAAGAGAAGCTTCGCTTGCAGCCGCAAACCTAGGCCGTCCCCGGCCTAGGCTGACCAGAGCCATGGTGGTGGCCAGCTCCTCTGGTTGCCCCGACATGTTCATCTCTGTCTCCTGTATGTCCAGTAGCGACGGAGTCGATGCTGAGTCTGAGGAAAGAGGAGGCGGGCTTTCGTTTCCCGCTCTTAAACAGAATCCTCCCCCAGCCTCACGCATCATCTTGACTCCTCCGCGGCGGTACTTCTTTTTCTTCCGAACACCGCCCACTTCGTATGTCTTCAATGCCCTGGAACTGGCGCCTCCCCTCTTTGGGCGGAGTACTCCGTGCCTCTTCCTCGGCACCGGCCAGCCCCAGGCTCTTCTTTTGGCGCCAACTTTTCGCGCCTTTTCTTCCACTTCACAGATAACGGCCCTTTCGCCGCCATCTTGTACCCGGTCCAACGCCTTGGGTACTTCTTCATCCCACCATGGGACTGGAAATCTTCGCTCATAGCCCGGATACGGTACACTCGGCACCACTTGATCTCCGGCTTCTTGGGTCCCAGGCAGGGGAATCGCATCCTGCCGACTACGCCACATGAAGTGATGTGCCAGGGAGGCCTTTGGCTGTGTAGTCGTGGCTTCAAGGCACATCCCTGGTTCCATCACTCCTTTCATGTTGGGGGCTAGCTTGCTGAGACAATGGAGATCAGTATCTTCGTCGGAGAGTGTACAAACAGTCCTCAGGCAGAGGTTGCTTGCAATAAAAGATAACATTTATTGGCACCATACAAATCCGGACAGCAAATACGGCAGTTTTCTGTGGAGCTGGGGACAACCTGTCCAAACGCGCCCTCTAGTGGGGATATGCCCTGGGTACTCTTCTTCTCCGGGCTCCCACTCCTAGGTCAAGCACACACCGGACCCACACCAGCGGAATCAGACCTCTGAGGTTGCGTACTCCTCCGTTACTCCGGCGTCCCCTGATGTTCCGCTCATACACACTGCCACCGATGGTCACACACTGCTGTCCCGGATCCGACTCTCTTCCACACACACAGACCTTCCCTAGTCATACAGCCGACTACTCCTCCCCGGTGGCAACAGCCGTCCCACCCGGCCACTAGGGGGTGCCCTAACATTAAAATACAATACAATACAATATAAAAGAATATAACACTTTTAATAATAACGTTTCCGGGATAACTATGCTTTCTTTTGCAGGGGGTCTGCTCACCCACTGCAAGAAGAATGTCAGTATTTTATTTTTAATTCGTCTTATTAAGGCAATTACTGTTTGTATTAGCTCAGTGATCAGCCTAGTCCACTATTGTTACCGCTCAGTAAAGCTGCCTCTGCCGTACATTTTTCTGCATTCTGGCAAATTAAATAAATAGCCAACCATATAATTCATGGACCTGCACGGTCCTTCAGAGAAAAGACTGGAATACGGAATGAGGCAATGCACTTAAATCACAGTTAATTATTTCTCCTTAATATATTTGTGTTTTCTCCTTTTTTTGTACTAGCATGGATTATGTCTTTCTAAGGCAGGGGTCTCAAACTCGGCTGGGTGTATGGACCGCACAGAGGAAAAAAAATAATTTGGGGAGCCGCATTCTTTGCAGGACAAAGTGTCATTTTTATTGGTACCATATATATTTATTTTTATTACACACCTTTGGATCACTGATTTTGAACATTTTTCATTTGTTTATTATAACAAATGTACACATTCTTTGTTTAAATATAAAAAAAAATTTGATGCTAAAAAAATGTCATCTCTTATTTTGTTTTGTTTTTTTGTTTTTTTTTTACATTTTATCCCTTTTTTGTAACTGATAGTGTTTCAATTATCACTATATAGAAATTTTGGCCAACATCTTTTAGTAATGTTCCCCATCTTGTTGTAATGTGCCCACCCTTTTCCCCTTGTAGTATTGTGCCCCATCCTACAGTAATGTGCCCATCCTGGTCCCCTTGTAGTATTGTGCCCCATCCTATAGTAATGTTCCCCATCCTTGTCCCCATCTTGTAGTAATGTGTCTCATCCTTGTCCCCATCCTATAGTGATGCGTCAACCTTGTCCCCATCCTATAGTAATGTCCCTATCCCACAGTAATGTGCCAACCTTGTCCCCATCCTATAGTAATGTCCCCAGCCTTGTCCCCATTCTATAGTAATGTCCCCATCCAATAGTATTGTGCCCATCCTTGTAATGCCCCCATCCTTTAGTAATGTCCCCAGCCTTGTCCCCATTCTATAGTAATGTGCCCACCTTGTCCCCATTCTATAGTAATGTGCCCACCTTGTCCCCATTCTATAGTAATGTCCCCATCCAATAGTATTGTTCCTATCCTTGTAATGTCCCCATCCTTTAGTAATGTCCCCAGCCTTGTCCCCATTCTATAGTAATGTCCCCAGCCTTGACCCCATCCTATAGTAATGTGCCCATCCTATAGTAATGTGCCCACCTTGTCCCTATCCTATAGTAATGTGCTCACCTTGTCCCCATCCTGTAGCAATGGGTGGGAGGGCAGTGGCGGCGGCTGAAAGGAGGCAGTGGCGCTATAACTTACCGAGCGCTCTCCTCAGCTTCCACAGACGCCGGAGGAAAGCTGAGGGGAGCGGTCTCCGGCCCCAGATCCACAGTGATTGGAGAGATCGGTCACGAGGCTGGTCTCTTCAATCAGAGCTGGGGGCAGGTGAAACAGAGGTCACCCAGCTCAAGCCAATGATCAGTGCTACAGCTGCACTGATCATGGCTGCATTTCAATGTTTTAGCCATTTTCAATAGCTGAAACATTACAGTGGCTGTGATTGGCTGAGTGGCGTTTGTCAGCCAATCACAGCCTCCGTAGGTCCGGGGAGGAGACACCACCCCTCCTGAAGTCAGGCAGAGGTCCCCTTCTCCCCGAATCTAAGGTATTTGCAAAGCGATGGCAGCAGCCACCGGGGCTCCGGGGCTGCGATTTCGCCATGATGTACTGGGTACGTCATGGGTCCTTAAGTACCAGGGAGCCATGACATATCCAGTACGTCATAGGTCGCTAAGGGGCCATGCTTCACATACACATACACAAAAAAAAATCACCATTCTTCTCACCTGTCCCGCGTTCCCTCGGCTGCCTCATCTCTGCTTCTTCATGTCTGCAGGCCCGTGCCCCCGTTGAGTATCGCGGCAGCTGCAGGGGCCATCAGCGATTTATGTCAGATGATTGTTTTGCCGGGGCTGCGAGCGCAGAGTAAAGCTCTCTGTGCACAACGTTTCCTATGCAGCCGTAGTGGTTCGCCAATCAGAGGTAAGCAGCTGAGGTCAAGCAGTTTCCATTGGAGGAATAGTTGTGCACCGAGCGCTGTACTCTGAGAGCGCAGCGCCGGCAAAACAATCATCTGACATAAAGCGCAGACAGTGACAGCGGCCCCCGCACCTGCCGCGATAGTCAACAGGGCCACATGAAGCAGTCCGAAGGGCTGCATGCGGCCCGCGGGCCGCGTGTTTGAGACCTCTGTTCTAAGGCCTTGGTTCCACTTGCGATTAACATAGACAAGTGCAATCAGATAAAACATCGGATTGTACTCGCACCAATGCAAAACTATGGGGCAGTGTCCATCTGCGATTGATTTCTCTTGCCATAGCGGCATGTGGCTGAATCGCAGCATGCTGCGTTTTCGCAGCGAGTCTCGGCTCACACACCCCCATACAAGCCTATGGGAGCATGTGAAATATCACACTGCACTCGCATGTCATTCGACTACAGTGCAATGTACACAGACTCAGGCAGCAGAGGAGATGGGGAGAAAGTGCTCCCTCCCTCTCCTCCGCAGCTGTGATCTGATTGCAAGATCGGATCACAGTCGCATGACCCTCAGCTGACACTCACAGCAGAGAGTCATTAGCATATCACTTCCGATGCTCTCACTTTGGAAGCTATGCGTAAGTGGAATCGAAGCCTAAAGCAGAATCTAGATGACGTGTCTCCACCTGGAAATTAAACCAGTATTAGAGATTGTAATTTATTTTAATTTTTAACTTTTTTTTTGTCAATTCAAGTCTTATGATGAACCCCAGTTATTGTTTAGGTTTAGAGGGAAACGTGTTGGACATGCCACAAAATTGAGGGACTCTATAAATACAGTTGATAACTGTGCTCTGTTTTATAATGGAAATGGACATTATGATATTTATGTTAACAAAGTTTGTAATTTTTTCAATTCACGCTGTACATAGGGTACCATGCTTCGCAGGTGAGGACTATAGGGTTTCCTAGGATATGATATATAAACATTTAGCCTTTCACTTCTTCTGATAACGATCTTATTGATTTGTTTTTATACCATTACTATTTTTAAGGGCCTTAATAGACCTCATTACTATATTGTGCAAATAGCTATAATGACTCAATTAATATATTAATGCATTTGTAGTTATACTGGCCATATAGTTTTGGCCTAAATTATGATATTAGAGAATTATTTAATGATTACCATAGTACATCATTAATAAATGACTGTATGCTCACTTGTGGCATCCCTTATCCTGTCCCGCTATTATTGCGGGTTATATCTGGATATATCTAATAAATATCTCTGCCGACTAATTCAGCGTATTTTAATGCTAGTGTGGCTAGATTGATGGACCCTAACGGCAGTCCCATAGGATATGATAACATTTTTAGACTAAAGGCCCCGTCACACTAAGCAACATCGCTAGCAACATCGCTGCTAACGAACAACTTTTGTGAAGTTGCTAGCGATGTTGCTGTGTGTGACATCCAGCAACAACCTGGCCCCTGCTGTGAGGTCGTTGGTTGTTGCTGAATGTCCTGGGCCATTTTTTAGTTGTTGCTGTCCCGCTGTCAAGCACAGATCGCTGTGTGTGACAGCGAGACAGCAACAACTAAATGTGCAGGCAGCAGGAGCCGGCTTCTGCGGAGGCTGGTAACCAATGTAAACATCGGGTAACCAAGAAGCCCTGTCCTTGGTTACCCGATATTTACCTTTGATACCAGCCTCCTCCGCTCTCACTGTCAGTGCCGGCTCCTGCTCTGTGCACATGTAGCTGCAGCACACATCGGGTTAATTAACCCGATGTGTGCTGTAACTAGGAGAGCAAGGAGCCAGCGCTAAGCATTGTGCGCTGCTCCCTGCTCTGTGCACATTTAGCTGCAGCACACATCGGGTAATTAACCCGATGTGTGCTGTAACTAGGAGAGCAGGGAGCCAGCGCTCAGTTTGCGCTGCTCCCTGCTCTCTGCACGTGTAGCTGCGTGCGCTGGTAACCAAGGTAAATATCGGGTTGGTTACCCGATATTTACCTTAGTTACCAAGCAGCATCTTCCACGCGGCGCTGGGGGCTGGTCACTGGTTGCTGGTGAGCTCACCAGCAACTTGTGTAGCGACGCTCCAGCGATCCCTGCCAGGTCAGGTTGCTGGTGGGATCGCTGGAGCGTCGCAGTGTGACATCTCACCAGCAACCTCCTAGCAACTTACCAGCGATCCCTATCGTTGTTGGGATCGCTGGTAAGTTGCTTAGTGTGACTGGACCTTTACATTATTATCTTGGGTTTAAGAAATTAATACTTAATAAAGATCTTTGTTTTAATTGGTTGTAATTGGGTTTTCTAGTGTGTAACTAAAAGCCGATCTAAAGCATCATGAATGATATTATTCCTGATGTTTCAATCTTCCAATTTTATATTGTATCTGCTTGCTTTTCCTTTTGTTGTTAATATAAAAAGGTTTTCAGTCATATTTCCTGATCCTCCATTCTTCATTACTTCTCCTAAGGGCTCTACACATTTGTCTCATTAATTCCCTTTAATCCCTCCATCAAACGTCCATCTTTCATGTGTATATTGTAAAAGTGCTTTTCATAGATAGACAACAATCCCATTACGGACAGTCTACAGTTCTTTTCACACGTATATGTTTATTCTTTTTTTTTCAGGACCATGTGTCTGTACAAAATCTAATAGACTTGTCCATTTATGATCCGAAACAGATCAAAATTCCCCATATAAGTCTACGGGTGCATGAAAATGAAAAAAAAAAATATAAATAAATATGATGAAAATCAGATGTCTGAAGTTACACAGGATAAGTTGTAGCATTGAATATTATATCTATTTGTGAAACAATTCATACAAGTAGAAGGAAAAAAGTTTGCAGTACTATTAAAGTGAACCTGTCAGGTCCCCAGTGCAATCCCTGCCTAACTGTCCCAGCATTTACTAGCACACATAAACAGATCATTAGAAAAAGTATTTCAAAATATCGTTTATGAGATGCTAATGAGGCCAGGGACTAGTTGCAGAAGCGTTAGTTCCCCTGGCTAGTTGGCCCACTTAGCATGTTATCACACCCCTGTGAGCGTGATGACATACTTTACAATGCCCAGCGTAATCTGCAGCGTCATGGCAGTGCGATGCAAAGCCGCGCATGCGTGCAGCTTTGTAAGTTTTAGCATTGAGCGTCTCTGAACGTATGTGTCCCGACTTCAGAGAGGAGTAGTGTGCATGTGTAGCACCCCTGAAAGCCTCAGAGCACTACAAGGAACTGCATTCTCTAGGTGATGCAGGACCTACCCCCTGGGACCTGGAGTACCAGTGCCTTTTCCACCTACATACATCTAAATCCTAGTTCTCCTCTCCACACTGGGCATAGAGGGTTAACCATGTAAGGGGATGGTCGCCATGGGAACGAGTCCCTGGGTATAGCCAGCCTGGTGAGAGGGGTCAGTCAGTTAGTGGCAGTCAGAGGAGTTGGGAGCACACAAGAAAGGTGTGCGGGCGTGGGTGAGCTAGGTCTGTGTAACAGTGACCCTGGGACACAGGAGAGAGGTCGCCAGGATGGGTACCGAGATATCGCTGGGACCAGAGCATGCACGGGGCACAGGGCCCTAGGTCAAATGTCAAGTTTCAGTGGTTTGATAAATACCTGCACGGTGAGGACACCTTCACGGACCTCATTGAACCAAATAATCTGGGGGCATAAGCAGTAAACTAGGATCGGGGTTCGGACACTTACCTCTCCGCAGAGTCCGCACTGTTCGCAGTATGGAGGAGACTGTACCCCAAAGGGACAGTCGGGGTTCCCAAATGCTTCACGCTACGGGGACTCAATCTACAGAGAGTGCTGGGGATAGAGCAATCTGGGTCACTACATTGGCACTGATACTCCTGGGACCAGAACCAGCAAGCCGAGGGTCCATGTGAGTAGAGACTGTTAAAGTTACCATCATTATACACCATACACTCCCAGGCACAGCCCTACCTGCGGAGGACCTACCACCATAGCTGACACTACCACCATCCCTGGGAGTACCCACATTGAGCAGCGGCGGTTCTCCATTCTTAACCGCAATCCGCAGGTGGCGTCATGAACATTAACTCATTATCCCCTTTAAATACCCCCTTTTATTAAGTGTCCCCAGGGCACGGGACCGGGCAACGGCTAACTGAAGTGACATTCCCATTTGCAACCGCCCAGGACTGAGTACCCCCTTCCCTGGGCGACACACATACCGGCAATGTGGACGACTTTCAATCATGGGCAGTGAGCCTCTCTGAAGCCAAGGTGCATGCACCTGACATTCAGAGACGTTCAATGCAAAGAGGTACAAAGCCGTGCGCATGTGCGCTTTTTATCACCCTCCCATGATGCTGCAGATGACGCTGGGCATTGTAAAGCATGTTATCATGCCCACAGGGGCCTGATAACATGCTAAGTGGGCTGACTAGCCAGGGAACTAACTCCCCCTGCGACTAGTCAGAACCCTCATTAGCATCTCATAAACGATCTTTAGAAATACTTTTTCTAAAGATCTGTCTATGTATACTACGGTAGTATATGCTGGGACAGTTAGGGAGGAATTCTAGATATGCACACAGAACTGGTAGTGGTTCTGGGTGCACTGGGGACCTGACAGGTTCTCTTTAATAGCAACTGCACAATGTATGAAGCTGTAGCACATCTCATGCTCTACGGCACCTTACATGAGCTGATCACTGGAGGTACTGGAAGTCAAACGCCATAAATTTGATATTGATGATCAATCCCAAAGACAGGTCTTCAATCTTAAAGGGAATCTATTACTAAGATCAACCATCCTAATCCATCTATATGGACACGTAGGTCATAAGAAGCTAAATAAAATTATATTTTGATATCTACCATCCGATGTTTTATTCCAGAGAAATGTTTTTCGTATATGTAAATGAGCTGTTCCAGACTATGGGCCGGACACTGATCTTGAGAATCTTCCTACAGATATCATTTTAATTAAAAGGGGTGTTACCAGTGTGATGTGTGATGGCCGCTCTCTGCTCTCCTGATCTCTCTGCAGAGCTGTGTGTGATTATGGCTATGTGCGCACATTGCGTATTTTCCCACGTTTACGCAGCGTTTAAAACAGCAGCGTAAATGCATGCGTTGTGCTTCCCCAGCAAAGTCTATGAGAAGTCGGTAAATTCCATGCACATGTTGCTTTTTTAAACGCAGCGTTTTGGATGCCAAGTATTTGACAAAATCGATGCGTTTGAAAAAGCTGCATGTCACTTCTTTTGTGCGTTTTGGTTGCATTTTCCACCCATTGAAATCAATGAGTTGTGTCAAAACACAACCAAAATGTGCTTGCACTGCATTTTTGTTGCGTTCTGCTTGCTTTTTTGACAAACAGAACGCAGGTCTTTCGGTCTCTCGCTCTCTGTCGATGTCGGTCTCTCTCTCAGTCCATGTCAGTCTCTCCCTCTCCCTCCCTCTCTCATACTCACTGATCACTGACCGATCACCGGTGCGGCGCTGTACGGCTGTCACAAAGCTCCGGCGGCTTCTCCTGCTTTTGAAATGCCGGCCGCTCATTATTCCATCTCGTATTCACTGCTTCCCTTGCCCACTGACACCTATGATTGGTTGAATTCAGACGAGCCCCCACACTGAGTGACAGCTGTCTCACTGCAACCAATCACAGCCGCCGGTGGGCGGGTCTATGTAGTGTAGTAAAATAAATTAATAAATAAATAATACAAAAAAAAAAAACGGCATGATGTCCCCCCCAATTTTGATACCAACGAGGTAAAGCCACACGGCTGAAGGCTGGTATTTTCAGGGCGGGGAGCCCCACGTTATGGGGAACCCCCCAGCCTATATCAGCAAGCAGCCACCCGGAATTGCCACATTCATTACATGTGACAGTACCGGGACTCTACCCGGCTCATCCTGAGTTGCCCTGGTGCGGTTGCAATCGGGGTAATAAGGAGTTAATGGCAGCCCATAGCTGCCACTAAGCCCTAGCTTAGTGATGGCAGGAGTCTATGAGATACCCACATCACTAAACGGTACTGTACAAAAAAAACCACCCTCTTTTACCACTTTATTAATCCCTCAAACACATGTAATCCACACAAGGTCTCACGCCGTTTAGCACTGCTACATCGGAAGATGACAGAAGCGGCCAGAGAATGACTGCTCTCTGTCAGCTCCAGGGGGCAACTGAAGTGAGTCGCGCTATCAGCGGTGATGTCACTCAGGTTACCCGCGGCCACAGCTCTCAGGTGAAGGACTCCAGCTGGCAGCTGACAGCACCGCTGATCGTGTGGCTCCCTTTAGTCACTCAGGAGATTTGCGATCACAGGTGAGTCTTTCACTTGTGATCGCAAATCATCCCACGACACAGAGACAGACTTGTTTGAAGTTCATCCGAGTTCATTCTCATCGCGCGGCTCTCTGTGTCTGCTGTCAGCGGGCATGTAACAGAGCTGAATCTCCGTGGGACGCACTGTCAAAAATGCATCCAAAACGCATGCACAACGCATCCAAAATGCATGCGTTTTGGTTGAATTATTTTTGGCAAACGCATTGTCCAGTCTGCCAGAGGGTGTGTTTTTTTTCTGCACCTCACAGAACGCAACGTGCGCATATAGCCTATAACTGACACACCTGCAGGTTCCTCTCAGCTTCCATCTCACAGGCAGACAGTGCTGCAATATTTGTGCAATACAGCAGAGTTGTGAGAGATGCAGCAAATGTGCTTGTAAGAAGACAAAGTTCAGTTCTTCTGTCCTGGGTTAGTTTCATAGCACACAAGTAACAAATGCTCTCATTTAAAATAATCGCAGGAGGCAGATTCCCAAGGAGATAAGTGTCCGGCCCATAGCTCTTTACAGCTCTTTTACATATAAGAAAAACATGGATTTCACTGGAATAAGCACATTGGGTCGCAAATATCAATGTATCGTTTTTACAGCTTTCTATGACCTACATGCCCGTACAAACAGCTTAAGAGGATTGGTCCTCCTGATAGATTACCTTTAAAATTCTGGAAACCCTTTTAAGAAATAAAGGTAATTGAATATCTCAAATCTTTCCTGATATGTTATAAACCACAGTGACATTGATACTGCATACTCATCAGTATATCCTACATATTTTGGGCAATAACTAGAATATACAATGTGTCCACCCATATCCTGTACACCGCCATTAACTTGAGAATGGCGGCAGCTATAGGCATAGAAGTGGTATCTAGGTATAGTAAAGTAGCCATGTGCTACACAATGAAACCACCTAGAGCGCCACTTGGTTGAAAACAACAGAGTTAGCATTTTTATCTCAAAAACGAAACGAGACAGAGAAAAAAAGTGAATTACAAAGTTGTAGGGCATTATCAATTCAATACGAATCGATACCTTGCATACAGAAATGCTATGATTAGAACGTGTAAAACTCACAAGGCTGCGGACGTGAAGCAATACCTCATGGAGACCTTCCTACAAGTCATTGGGTATGGTGGCTGTGTGGAGTGGCCTCCACGCTCACCTGATCTGACCCCATTGGACTTCTTTCTGGGAGGTCACATCAAACAGCAGGTGTATGCAACTCCACCAAAATTGCAGGACCTACGACGACGTGATTTACGACCTAGTAATAATATGTTACCTGGTAAGATGTCAGCTCTGCTTGGTGCCGATCCTCTAAATCCATGCATTGTCTCTCCAAAGACTGCTGAGATCCTTTCAGAACTTCAAGCTGGGTGATTTTACTTTGAAGTTGATGTCGATAGCTAGTTATTTCATCACTAGCAGAGCGAATAGCTTGGGTATTCACATTGGAAGCCTCATTTAGTTTTTCCAGCTGAACTGTTTATAGAAATGAAGAGAAACTCTATGTAAAAATATATAGTAATGTAAGATTTTAGAACCTATAGTATATCACAAGAGTGAGTTACACCCCTCACATTTTTATAAATATTTTATTATATCTTCCATGGGACAACACTGAAGATATGACACTTTGATACAATGTAAAGTAGTCAGTGTCCCGCTTTATAACAGTGTAAGTTTGGTGCCCTCTAAATAACTCATCACAGCCATTAATGTCTAATCTGCTGGCAACAAAAGTGAGTACACTCCTAAATGAAAATTTCCAAATTGTGTCCAATTAGCCATTTTACCTCCCCGTGTCATGTGACTCATTAGTGATACAAGGTCTCAGGTGTGAATGGAGAGCAGGTGTGTTACATTTGGTGTTATCGCTCACACACTCTCTCATACTGGTTACTGGAAGTTTAATATGACACCTCATGTGAAAGAATTATGTGAGGATCTGAAAAAAAATAATTATTGCTTTACATAAAGATGGCCTAGGCCTAAGATGGTTGCCAACACCCTGAAACTGAGCTGCAGCATGATGGCCAAAACCATACAGCAGTTTAACAAGACAGGGTTCACTCAGAACAGGCCTCACAATGGTTGACCAAAGAAGTTGAGTGCACATGCTCAGCGTCATATCCAGAGGTTGTCTTTTTAAAACAGATGTTTGAGTGCTACCAGCATTGCTGTAGAGGTTAAAGGTGGGGGGGGCAGCCTGTCAGTATTTAGACCATATGCCACACACTGCATCAAATTGGTCTGCATGGTTGTTGAGCCAGAAAGAATCCTCTTCTAAAGATGGTGCACAAAAAATTCAGCCACCAGTTTGCCGAAGACAAGGAGACTAAGGACATGGATTACTGGAACCATGTCCTGGGGTCTGATGAGACTAGAATAAACTTATTTTGTTCAGATGGTGTCAAGTGGCAACCAAGTGAGAAGAACAAAGACAAGTGTGTCTTGCCTACAGTCAAGCATGGTGGTGGGAGTGTCATGGTTTTGGCTGCATAATTTCTGCCAGCTATGAGGAGCTATAGTTCATTGGGGGAATCATGAATACTAACTTGTACTGTGACATACTAAAGTAGAGCATGAACACCTTCTTTGAGAAATGGCTGCAGAGCAGTAGTCCAAAATAATGACCCCAAACACCTCCAAGACGACCACTGCCTTGCTAAAGAAACTGAGGGTAAAGGTGCTGAACTGGCTAAGCATGTCTCCAGACCTAAATCCTAATTAAGCATCTGTCGGGCATCCTCAAATGAAAGGTGGAGGAGTGCAAGATCTCTAACATCCACTGTCACCGTGATGCCAATGTGACGCCCTGGCCTATCAGGTCATCACAAGGGTGCCGTTAAAATCTGCCCTTCTGCATGGTACCCGCTCCTCCTTGGTTACGGGTCCTGTCAATTTGGCGTTGCTACAAACAGGTATACCTAAATCCTGAGGACCACTCTGCACCACACCCACCAAACAAGCATTGGGCAGCCATCATCGAGTCCCGGGACACCACTCCCCCTGCCCACTCCCCCTGCCCACGAAGGGGTTAACATCTCGAGCTGCCACCACATCGTCCCCGGGCTCCCCCCCTCACGTTACCACACACCCTTGGTGGCGTCACGAACAGGGCCGGATTATAGGCGGGGCAAGCGGGGCTCCAGCCCAGGGGCCCCCACCAAAAGAGCTTCTAAGGGGGCCCCCACCACCAGGGCCATACTTGTCAGCATTTTTTTTTTCTTCACACCCTCTCCCCCTCCGTAAAGACAGTCTAATAAATCAGCTGTGTTTTCGGAGGGGGGGGCGGTGCACTGGCATTTATTTGTATCTGCGTCTTTAAGACGCAAAAACAAACTGCGGGCACAGGACGCTGAATGACCCCGGAAGTACCAGCGATTGTACTTCCGGGGTCAGAGGTGTGCCAATGAGCTTCCTGCTATGTGCTGTGGCCGTCATGGGCGTACCCAGCGAGGGGCACCTAACCCCCCCTTCCTAGAAGCAGGGGCACGGTGTAATGGGCCACTGTATATGCAGCCACGCTCCTCCGCAGTGTGTGCATGCAGGCCCGACATACTAGCTGCAGCAGGAGGCAGCGCTGTGCTGTGCCGGCTCTGCTGTGTGCTGTGTGCCCGGCATGCACACAATGCAGAGCGCAGCGGAGCCGGAGCCAGTGCTCGCAGCTTCCTCCTTCTTCCTGTTCAAATGTATTTGCGTCTTTCAGACGTAAATACATTTGAACAGCGCGCCGGGACTGGGCCCCGCCCCCGACGTGCAGCAACGTGATGAGATCAGCACCTTGCTGACGTCATCACAGTGCTGCGGGCGCCGGCACACAGGGGAGATCAGATGGTAAGCGCTCCATGAAGGAGCTGAAGAGACAGGTTTAATTAATGATGATGAGTGGGGAGGGACTGAGGACACATAAAGGGGAACATCTGTGAAGGAGCCACAGCTTTGTGACAGGCAGAGGGGGAGTACTGTATTCCGAGGGAGGGGGTAGGCAGGAGTGTGTAGGGATGGGGCAGTGTGATTTGTGTGTGTAGGGGGTGATGAGGGTTGCATTGTATTGTGTGTGGGGGGAGGGGTAATGGGGGGTGCATTGTGTGTGTGTGTGTGTGTGTGTAGGGGGTGATGGGTGGGTGCATTGTATTTGTGTGTGTAGGGAGGAATGGTGGGTGCATTGTATTTGAGTGTGTGTGTGTGTGTGTGTGTGTGTGTGTGTGGGGTGATGGGGAGATGCATTGTGTGTGTGTGTGTAGGGGGTGATGGGTGGGTGCATTGTGTGTGTGTGTGTGTGTGTGTGTGTAGGGGGTGATGGGTGGGTGCATTGTATGTGTGTTTTGTGTGGGGGGAGTAATGGGGGGTGCATTGTATTTGTGTGTGTGTGTAGTGAGGAATGGTGGGTGCATTGTATTTGAGTGTGTGTGTGTGTGTGTAGGGGGTGATGGGGAGATGCATTGTGTGTGTGTGTAGGGGGTGATGGGTGGGTGCATTGTGTCTGTGTGTGTCTGTGTGTGTGTGTGTGTGTAGGGGGTGATGGGTGGGTGCATTGTGTGTGTCAGAGCTGTGTGTGTCAGAGCTGTGTGTGTATGTGTGTCAGAGATGTGTGTGTGTCAGAGATGTGTGTGTGTGTGTGTGTCAGAGCTGTGTGTGTGTGTGTGTCAGAGCTGTGTGTGTGTGTGTGTCAGAGCTGTGTGTGTCAGAGCTGTGTGTCAGAGCTGTGTGTGTGTGTGTGTGTGTGTCAGCTGTGTGTGTATGTGTCAGAGCTGTGTGTGTGTGTGTGTCAGAGCTGTGTGTGTGTGTGTCAGAGCTGTGTGTGTGTCAGAGCTGTGTGTGTGTGTCAGAGCTGTGTGTGTGTGTCAGAGCTGTGTGTGTGTGTGTCAGAGCTGTGCGTGTGTGTGTCAGAGCTGTGTGTGTGTGTCAGAGCTGTGTGTGTGTGTGTGTGTGTGTCAGAGCTGTGTGTGTGTGTCAGAGCTGTGTGTGTGTGTGTCAGAGCTGTGTGTGTGTCAGAGCTGTGTGTGTGTGTGTGTGTCAGAGCTGTGTGTGTGTGTCAGAGCTGTGTGTGTGTGTCAGAGCTGTGTGTGTGTCAGAGCTGTGTGTCTGTGTGTGTCAGAGCTGTGTGTGTGTGTGTGTGTGTGTCAGAGCTGTGTGTGTGTGTGTCAGAGCTGTGTGTGTGTGTGTCAGAGCTGTGTGTGTGTCAGAGCTGTGTGTGTGTGTGTCAGAGCTGTGTGTGTGTGTGTCAGAGCTGTGTGTGTAAGAAGCAGTCTGTGCAGCCCCCCAGAACTATATGGTTCCCCCAGAGCGCTATGTCACCCATCCCAGTAATGAGCACACCACCAGAGCTGTTTGCCACTCCAGTAACGTCTATGCCCCCTGCCCCTCCTGTAATGTATATATTGTAGCCCCTAGCCCCTCCTGTGATGTATATACAGCAGTGCAGTCAGTGTGCAGTCATGTCTGTTAGTGACAGCCATCGTGAAACACAGCCACATGTACTGAAGGAGCTGGACGGAAACAAGCGGGAGAGGTGAGTGAGGCTGCTGGCGATTTCCCCATATTAATACCTGTAAGGGCTCATGCACACGTAACTACTGAATATTCTGCAGCGATTTGACAGCACATGTGCGCGTCAAATCGCTGCAGAAACACTGCATAATGGATGCAGTTTTTCTTTACAAAAAAAGCCGATTTCATGCGCTCTGGCTGCTTCCCCCACCATAGACAGAGCGGGAGCTGCATCCATAGCGCACGGAATAATTGACATGCTCATTTTATGAACTCACAGATTTGGGTCAACATTTTAGCACCCAAATCGCTGCGTTCATAAAAGCAACGTGCGCACGTCTCATGCACAATCTACATAGCTTGTATAGGGGACGCAGGACGCATGCATTTACACTGCAGTGCTATACGCAGCATAAATGCATAGAATTACGCAACGTGCGCACGAGCCCTAATGCGTCTGTGTCTGCATGTATGTCAGTGTATATGACCGTGCATATATTTGTCTGTTTATATGTATTTTTCAGAATTTGTCTTCAAATATGTATATATACGTATGCCTGTGTGTGTATGTGCGTGTCTGTGTGTGGATGGGGCCCACTGAGACTCTTTCACCCGGAGGCCACAAAAACCTGGAGCCGGCCCTCGCTGCCTTAACATTGGGATCAATAAAAAATATGTGAGTAAGGTTCTGTACGCATGTTGCGTATTTGCATGCAGTTACACTGCGATCTGCACCGCAGCGTAACTGCATGCGTCCTGCGTCCCCAGCACAATCTATGAAGATTATGCAGGAGCCGTGCGCACGTGGCATATTAGAGTGTAGCGATTCGGCTGCTGCCTGAAGTGCTGCGTTCTAAGAAGTGACGTGTCACTTCTTTCATGTGCTTTGGATGCAGCCCCTGCTGTCTATGGGAGGGGCTGCACTCAGAGCGCATGAAATTGGCTTTTCATTACAGACTCTTTCTGTAGCGATTTGAAGCGCATGTGTGCTGTTCAAATTGCTGCAGAAATTTCTGCAGAGACAAACGCAACGTGCGCACATAGCCTAACACTACTTTCTGTGTATAAGTGACTGCTGTGAGTTATCCTGGACTGTGTCCGTATTGTACTGTGTGTATAAGTGACTGCTGTGAGTGATCCTGGACTGTGTCTGTATTGTAGTACTGTAAATCTGAATGTGGCAGAACAGGATGAGATAAATGTTCATTGGATTTAAATCTAAATGCTACGGTTCGCGCTCTACTGTTATAGCTAAAAATGTTAACGTTATGGGGCTCCCACCAGATTTTCTGCCCAGGGGCCCCCACCAACCTTAATCCGGCCCTGGTCACGAACATTATCCCATTGACCACCCAAAACATTCCCCCCTTTTTATTCCGGGTAGCCGCGCGACCCCGTCTCGGATCCGGAGACCCCTCGAGCCACTGTGGATCCGGGTCCGAGCAGCCCGTCTGTTGGCTGTTGCAGGGGCGGCACACCGTCATGGAGGAATGAAGCGTTTGTGCAGCTTTAGTGAACTCCTTGCGTTAAGGCAATGCTTGAAAATAATGGTGGCCACACAAAATATTTACACTTTGAGCACAATTTGTTCATTTTCACTTAGGGGTGTGCTCACTTTTGCTGCCAATGGTTTAGACATTATTTGCTGTCGGAGTTGTTTAGAGGGCACCAAACTTAAGGCCGCTTTACACGCTGTAACATCGCTAGCATCGGCTAGCGATGTCAAGTGTGATAACACCCGCCCCCATCGGTGGCACGATATGTGGCGATCGCTGCCGTAGCGAACATTATCGCTACGGCAGCGTCACACGCACATACCTTCCCTGCGACGTCACAGCAGCGTCACAGAACCGCCGCCCAATAGAAAAGGAGGGGAGGAGATGAGCGGCCGGAACATGCCACCCACCTCCTTCCTTCCTCCTTTTCCGGTGGACGCAGGTAAAGAGATGTTTGTCGTTCCAGTGGCGTCACACATAGCGATGTTTGCTGCCGCAGGAACGACAAACAACATCGTTACTGCAGCAGCAACGATAATTGGGAAGAGGGGGGCATGTCACCGATGAGCGATTTTGAATGTTTTTGCGACGACTCAAAATCGCTCATAGATGTCACACACAACGACATCGCTAAAGCGGCCAGATGTGCGTCACAAATTCCGTGACCCCAACGAGATAGATTTAGTGATGTCGTAGCGTGTAAAGCCACCTTTACACTCTTATACAAGCTGTAGACTGAGTAATTGACATTGTATCAAAGTGTCAAATCTTCAGTGTTGTCCCATGAAAATATATAATAAAAAGTTTACAAAAATGGGAGGGGTGTATTGTACTCACTTTTGTGATTTATTGTATATTTGGTACTGCTCTAGTGTAATAATTGCTGCAGAGGGACAAGCAGAAACAATGGTGGATTGTCCATATTATAAAAATTGAGGTGCCATTTTTTTTTTACATATTATCTTTATCTTTTTGTCCTAATTAAAAAAAAATACCAATGAGGTGGAATGCTAAGCTGGGAGACACTTTGTGACCATTTATCTCCAAATGATCCTACTAACGAGTGGAGATTATCCATGGTGATGAAACCTTTGAAGGATGAGTGCAATGCTTTTAATATATGTGTGTGTGTGTGTGTGTGTGTGTGTGTGTGTGTGTGTGTGTATATAATATATATAAAATATATATATATATATGTATATATATATATCAGAAAAAAGGGGAACAGTCGCACACTGTTTAGTGTAGGACCCAGCAAAGGAGAGTGCTGTGAAGGGGCGCTGGGCTAGTGTTACAATAGCCATTATAATATTCCAAATACCTCCATTTATGTTTTAAGGTAGAATTTATTTTGTTTTTTTTCACAGTGCGCGACTGTTCCCCTTTTTTGACTTATATTTACACATCACCCAGATACGCACCGGATACGCACGTGTCCACAATTGTAAAGGTGCTGCCAGTCTGGTTTGAAGTCAGGTTAGTACCAGCGTGGGAAACCAGCAAGGGAACCCCTGTTTCATTCGGGTTTTTTTCATATTGTATATATAATATATATATATATATATATATATATATATATATATATACATATGATTACCTTGGCTAATATAGATTTTGTAGTCTAACAAGTAAAATGCACAGATAAAAATACCACAAAAATATCTACTAGGAATAAGGCCAGTTCTCAACAGCTAAAATAGCAATATTATTAGTATATATACAGTATGTACTACATATATGAATTTTAGGATTGCGTTAATGATTGGAAATTAGCATCAATGTGGTCTATTGTAGCACACGAAAGGACAGAGAACAAGAAGACGTGCAGAGACTAATATGGAAACCAAACATGACTCAGGAATTTCAAGTGCTAGGACGTAACCTCTTCCTAGCCAGAAGGTAAGATTGCATCCCTTGAATTATAATTGTTATCTACTGGAATATAACCTATGAACCACAGACTAAACAGCACATTAGATGAGTTCAATATACATCATGCAGTCATATGTTTGGCAATAAGAAAATAATATTTTTCTAGCCCCAATCAATATGTAATGAAAGTTATAGTGATACATGCAATGTAATACAATGAAGTTATATAAAAATAATGTATGTACGTGTTTGGTATCAGTCGATGCTGCTAATTTTAAGACTAATGAATGTCAGATTGATGTAGATGTCTGGTATGATATATTCTTACCTTGGAACCAGTCTTGGGTCTGTACGTTATTTCTTCCTATATGGCCTTCCAACTGAGATCTGATTTCCTTCAGAGCAGATGCCAGGTCCACTCCAGGCATTTCTCCAAATTGCTGTGTTGACACTTGACTGCTTTGTATCTGCCTAAGCATCTCTTCCACATCTTCTTGGTGACTTTTGCACAGGTGGCTTACTTCATCCTGCAGAGCCTGGACCTTCCTCCCAATCTGTTCGCTTTCTAGGGTACAGTCCTGTAGGTATTGCCTAAGTGCCCTCTCAGCAGACACAGCTTCTTCCTTCGTTCTCTCCTCTTCTTGTGTCTTTAACCTCAGTAACTCAATGTCCTCATTAAGTCGATTTGCTTCCAACTGTTCTTGACCATTTTCAGAGTTTATTTTCAGGAGCTGATTGCGAATGTCCTTTATCTCTCTTTGATACAACTGTCCAATAGCCGAGATGCCAGCCTGCTGCTTCCTTAGGGCTGCTGCCTCTTGTTGTAAACTCTGGTTCTGTTCTTCCAGTCTCCGAACCTTGTCTATGTAGCCAGCAAATCTTTCGTTTAGCCCATGCAAGGCCTCCCTTTCATCCCTTGGTCCATTCAGGGCCTCAGGACTTTCACTGTAAGATGGACCACTTCTACGACTCCGAGACTGAGATTGAAAACTACTGCTGCCACTTTGGGTTAGAGAAACAGAACTTGATCTAAGGTAGCCATCCGTAGGTCTTCTGTAGGTAACAGGACCTACTGATCGATCCATACCGAAGCTGAGCATGATGAAGTAACAGAATCAGGCAGCTGGAAGGTACAGAGAGAAGAAGAAATGCAAAGAGTCAAAAATGTCACATGCAATGGAAATGGGAACAGATAGGCAGGCAACAGAATCACACAGAGTGTCGACTCATGCACAGAATGGAAGATTATGTAGATGTATGGAGCTCTCCGCGGCCTAGAAGCACACACTAGGAGAGGGATGCAGGGCACTGCGGCAGATAGAGGACAGCATCAGCTTTTATACTGCAGCAAAGTTCTCAACTCAGCAAAGCAGAGACACCACCCCTGCATCACACTCATCATCTTACACGCTGACTCCGAGCGAGCACAGCATTACAGACTGTCACTACCCTACACCAACATATCCTATATACAGCACTGTGCAGGGAGAGATGGCTACATATGTACATTTCATATTAACTCAGGGATAAATGCTTTCACTTACAGAATATAGAATGCATAATAATACACACAGAATGCTGATGACAGCTATGGGGCAATATTACATGCTACGCCGCATAACAATATATCCTAGCATAAGACCGTGCTTGAAAAATAAAACTGCACAGTGCAGTAAAATATTGAAAGTCTGATACTGACCATTTATATTTTGTGTAATATATTATGTCCTCCCCAGGGTAATGCAGTCAGTGATTTAGGTTTATTTATTACAATACGGGCTACAAATACTAACAAGAGAGAGTTTATGGATTTTCTTAAATTCTACAATCTCTACTCTTAGTATTAGAAAGCATCAATAACCTGCATGCTTGAGATTAAACTTATTTTTTTAGTCACCCATTATCCAGTTTGTATCTTTAACAAATTTACATTTAAAATGAGTTAGCAGGATGTGACAAAAGTAAAAAAAAACGTATGTTAAGTCTTGTGTCTGCTACTAACATTAGTGAAACTGGAAGGTACCAATAATTACCAAACAGTGAATAGACTGAAGAGCAAAAGGGTAACAATGTTTTGAACTTTTCTCTTTCAGGCTCCATGTCTCACCACCCACTACAACTTTGAAAGTGAAACTACCATCATTTTATAGACAATCATCTTGGTTATCTCATACATAAATTTTACCTGCAACTATTTAGCATATGATTAGTTATGCTGATTCTTGTCATGTCACTGCATTGTTACTGGTTTGCTCTAAAAATCTAAATTTTATTATTTAGTTAGTATTTTGTAAATCCACTTTTGGCTTTCAACACTGCCTGAATCCTTCTGGGCATCTCTCAATCACTTTCAAGCATGTCTCAACCAAAAACTGATCCCAGGTTTCATCTACACGTTCCCAGTGTTGGTACATACTGGTCAACTCACTTGGGTATGTATACAGCTTTTTCATCAACTCTGCCCACAAGTGTTCAATTGGGTTGAGGTCTGGAGACTGTGGGGGCCAATCTAGCAACTCTACTTCATTGTAATTGAACAATTTATTTGCCAAACTCAACGTATGCTTCGGATCGTTGTCCTGCTGGAACACTGTCTTCCTTTTCATACCCATAGTACTCGAGTGTTCGAAGTAACTTGTCTTGTAGGATACCCTCATATAGCTCAGCATTGAGATCACCTGTGGTCAAGTATCCAACACCTTTAGCTGTGAAACAACATCATATCATCAGTTTTGTTTCACCAAACTTGTCAGTTGCTTCAATTTCTCAATTCCTTAGCCCTATTTTTCCAGACCCATTTGGTCCCATCAGAACCTAGTCTATTGACTTTCATCTCATTGCTCCAAATAACCCATTTCTAATCTTCTATTGTCCACTTTTTGTACTTTTTTGTAAACTCAAGCCAACAATTTTTATGATGATATTGAAATATTGAAGTTGAGGCTTCTTCAACTTTTTTGTAACTTCTGTAATGTGCGTTGCACGGTGCTTGCATGGACGTCTGTGATCTCACTAGTATGAAGCATATGAGCCACCTCCACTGCCGTGTTTGTCGTGCCAGAACTGATAGACCTTGTGATGAGCCGACTTGTTGACTCCGATATTTAGCCTGGACATCCACCCGTTGGCTTTTGAATGGATGAACGGACTTCATTTTGTACTCTTCCAACTGTCATGGCACTCACATGATGCAATTTAGCAATTTTCTTAGCTGAGAAACCGCTATCAATGTCCTGGATGATTCTGTTTCTCTTTCCTTGGGAAATCTTCTTCATGGCTGCTCCTTGATTATAACCAGTGAGTTTTCACTTAGGAATCAACCTAATAACACACTGAGCTGTAAAGTAATGTGAGAACAGGTTGTAATTTGTTGTATACAGGAAGATAAAGATTCTTCCACCACCAGGAGCAAAACAGTAACAATGCAGTGACATGACAAGAATATGCATAACTAATCATATGCTAAATAGTTGCAAGTCAAATTTATATAAGAGATAGCCAAGATGCATTTCTATAAAATGAAGGTAGTCTCACGTTCGAAGCTGTAGTGGATGGTAAGGTATGGAGACTGAAAATCAAAAGTTCAGAACATTGGTAATTTAATTTCATACATTTTTGCTTGTAAATGTATAACTATAAAACTGGGAAGTTGTACAGAATAATGGTGTATTTACACAAATCGAACTTTATGGACATGATGCAAATTATTTAACAAATTAATAAAAAGTTAGTTTGTCAAGTGATTAGATTGTTTATGCCAGCATAACAAAAAAAAAATTGTTATCAGGAGGATGTTCTACAGTTGGTATGACGCAGAACACATGGTAGTGTTCACCTTTTCTTTTTTCGGGCAGTCATTCTTCCAGTTGTCCAAAAAGTCTGAAGGGAACTTCTTCAGGAGTCCTCTTCAGTCCAAATCTTTTAATTCCTGCAAAGTTATATCTTGAAGAAACCTCCTTCAGACTGTCTTGGACATCTGGAAGAATGACTGGAGAAGAAAAGGTGAGCTCTACCATGAGTCCTGTGTCATGCCAACAGTAACACATTCTCAGACTTTCACATCTAGGGATGCTTTTCATCCAAGGGAGTGCGCTCAAGTTTGCCTAAAAACACTTTCATGAATAAAGATGGTTTCTAAACATCTTCCAAAAGAAACTTCTCCGTAAGATCCAGGAGAAATTTGCTAATTAATAATGCATTTCCTAACATGACGCAGCACCAATTCACAGGGCAATTGTAATAACTAAGTGGCTCAGTGATTAAAATGCTGACACTTTTCTGTCCATAGCTGGGAAACTTCCCAGATGTCAATCCCATTGAGAACCTGTGGTCAATCCTCAAAAAGTGTGTGGATAAACAACATCACAGAAATTGTAATAAACTCCAAGCACTGACTAGTATGGAGTGCCATCATTCAGAATTTGGCCCAGAAGCCGATACCAACCATGTCAGGGCGAAGGGCAGAAGTCATGAAAAATGAGGGCCAACAATGTAAATATCGATTCTTTACATAAAGTTGATGTATTTATCAATAAAAGTCCAAAAACGTATGAATTACTTATAATTGCATTTCAGTAACAATAGAAATATCTGACTAAAATTCTAAAAATTCTGAAGCAGCAAACTTTGTGGAAATTAAAATGTGTGTCAATCTCAAAAATTTCGGCGATGACTGTACAATAATTTTTAGTGATTACTGTAGTTCATGCATAAAAAAGCCTGTTTGAATGCTGGTCATAAATGCTTGAAAAAACTGTCCAGGTGACTAGCAAGTGAGGGATTCAGAAATGCTATCATTTTCATAAAAGACATGACATATGTAATGCAGATGTGAATCTGTATCTGCATATTTATGCAAAGAAAATAAGAATATAATCTGTATGTTTATTTGTCATGCTAGGTACGGGGACAAACCAAGCAAACGGCAAAAGGGAAGGGAAACCCTGTGTCTAGGGAACAGAGAGATATGACTCCTGACCAAGCCTACCGCTGGACCCTGGGTTCCCTCACTGCCCTAGATATGTTCCGCACCTATGCACCAAGCTGGATACCTGGCCCTAGGCTGACCCTGATCTGGGCCCTAGGAAGGAAGTGCCACCCCAAAATAGGTTCTGCACCTAGGCACTAAGCTAGATACCTGGTCCTAGGCTAACCCTGATCTGGGCCCTAGGAAGGAAGCGCCACCCCAAAATAGCTTCTGCACCTAGGCGCCAAGCTGGATACCTGGTCCTAGGCTAACCCTGATATGGGCCGCAGGTAGAGAGTGGATGGAATGAGCTCTTCGTCAACTCCACTAGGCACTAAAGGACAAAAAGGGATAGCAAAAAAGGGAAAACAATAAACAACTTATCTCCAGTTGACTCAGACAGTCAAACTGCAACAACCACCAAGATTCTCCAGATATATACAAAACGACTACGTGCAATGAAGACTAGATAAAGGCATATAAAGTATCACCAGCACGAGTAATAGGAAGTGAAGGTATATAAAGACACAAGAGAAGTACTGATGAACAGCACCTGACAGCCTGAGGAACTCCGCAGGGTCCGAAAGGGAAAGGGATGAAAACCAAGCAGAAATAATAGAAGGTCAGAGAGTAGTTTGCACAGCCAAATTCTGTGACATTCTATAGTCGGACACCACAGGAATGTCTGACACCCATGACACACCCGTGACATTATTTCTTCATGGTATCTACTTTTAGAAAGTAGGTACTTTAACATTTGTTTGCTGTCATATAAAAGAACAAAACCAGACAGTACCCTCTCCTGATTCCTTGCCGCTCCTCTGGAATCTGTCTTTTGGCTGCAGCTGCGACGTGATGACTACCGCATACATCGCCGCTGCAGCCAATGATTGAGCTCATCACTCAGCCGGGTGATTGGCTGCAACGATGATACACACTGTAGTTGTGACGTCAAAAACAGAGACCTTGAGCAACAGTGGGAAGCCAGCACTAGACTGACAGAGGGAAAGTACTATCTGTCTCTGTTATTTTAAATGTCCATAAATGTTTGGGGACTACTTTTCTTAAAGTGGAAAACTGCCTTTAAGGCCTGTTGCAGACATCAGTGATTCTGGTACATATGTGTTAGTTTTTATACGTACCAGAATCACGGACATACGCAGACCCATTATAATCAATGCGTCTGCGCACACATCAGTAATTTTTCACTAACTGTGTCTCCGTGCGGCGTACACACGTGTCCGTGATTGCCGCACAGAGACGTGTCCGTTTCTCTCTGGCATCACTGATGTCCCACGGGCCACACTATGGTGTGATCTGTGAAACACGTACCAGACAAACACATAGATAGAAAATAAAAAACATTTTTAACTCACCTTCTCCAGCCCTGCTTGTCTCCGGCCTCTGCTGCCTCTGCTTCAGAGTCGGCTCATTACTGCATGCATACTCATGTATGCACGGAACAGCCGATCTGGAAGTAGATGTAGCGGAGGTCAGCGCCGGCCGTAAATCTCAGCAGAGCCGGAGAGATCAGCACCACGGACAGCAGGAGCGGGGACTGGTGAGCAGCGTCAGACTAGCTACCAGAGCAATCTCCAGTAATGCCAGGCTTGGATTCAGGTACCTGCATTGCACTGCGGAGCTCTCACCTGAGCTCCGGAGTGCAGCCTAGACTGTACCGCGAGCGCCGAGTGATTGATTTCGAGCGCTTGCGGTTCAGTTCATGACAACTGCAGACAAGCCGGGCTGATCTGCGGAGTTCAGGTGAGAGCACAGGAGATCACCCCAGCCTGTCTGAAGCTAACATGGACTGAACCGCAAGCACCGGGGAAGTCTAGGCTGCACTCCGGAGCTCAGGTGAGAGTTCCAGAGTGCAATGCAGGTATCTGAATCCAGGCCTGGCATTACTGGAGATTGCTCCGGTAGCCAGTCCGATGCTGCTCACCTGTCCATGTGCAATCACGGATAACGGAGCATGTATCATGGATTGCACATGGACAACCCATGTGTGCTGTGAATCACGGCACACGGAGGAACATATGCATTTTTTACACGTCAGTGAAAAACATCTGTGTTTTTCAGTGACGTGTGAAACAGGCCTAAGAGGTATGTTGAAATCTTACCGCTTTAACTAGAAAAGCAAATAGGCAGAGAAGGTACGTTGATATTTATCTTGTGCTGTGGTAGAGCTAAGGTGGTAATATACATACAGTAACTGTCTGCTAACAGCTTGTTGTATTGCTTCCCAAAAGGAAACCTGACAGCTATAAAATCGAAGGCAGCATGTATCAGGCACTGCCTGGATTATGCCAGGTAAGTATGTTTGACTCTGAAATGCTGCGGCGTTTCAGAGAAAAGCATATTTTAATAGTTGGATTAAAGACTTTTTGAACAGACGGGCCGCCAACAACTTCTCCATGCCCTATGACAGTGACTGATAGGTCTCTGCCTATGTGCACGTATGGTGCATAGTGATCAGTATGGTGGTATTATCACTGCTGTATATACTAGCAATATTAGGTTATGGTCTGGTGGTATTATTTGTATATTACACTTCTCAACATTGAAATTGCAGCAGGAAGAAGGAAATTATGAAAATCACAGAATGAGTGGACATATTTTTTATATGCAAATTATAATAAAATGGACTAAAACTCATCTAAATGTATTCATTATTGAGAATAAGGACCAAGTGGAGAAATACATTCTATTGGCATATTATCAATGAGGTTGTTAATGCTTGTCTGGGGAATGTTCTGCCACGCTGAATGCACTCTAGCATGCATATCATCAAGATTCACTGCTGGCAGTTCCCGCTGCAATAGCTAATCAATGACATCCCAGGTATGCTCGATGGGAGACAAGTTCCGAGACACTACAGGCCATAGTAGTACGTTAAGGTCATGTAGACTGCTCACAGTACCACGAGCAACGTGGCATGGAGATGTATTGAAAAAGTCTTTGACACTATTGAAAATTTGCAATATCATTGGTTCAATGATTGATCCATTCTGTATTACAAGGTAAATTGGACGTTACTTACAAAGCCTAAAGCGTCAGTGTCTACACAACCAATCCAAAGGCGTTTGCATGACATTGGGCTATGAGCCCGATATCCAGTAACAGGTTCTATTGAGCTCAAGCCACTGCTACCAAAGACTATCATGATTAAGGCAAGATGGCAATTGAGGCTTGGAGGCTATCCTCTTTAGCGATGAGTCCCACTTTTGTCTTGGTCGCAAGGATAGCCAATGATTTGGTCTGGAAACCACATGCTGATGCTACTGTGAGTTGACTGCATAACATGTTACCTTGGTCTGCAGTGGTTCTGAACTTGCCTCCCATTGAGCATGTCTGGGATGTAATTAGTTGGCAATTGCAAAGGGGTTCCAGCAGCAGATCTTGATGATTTGCATGCCCAAATGCATTCAGTAGTGCAGAAAATTCCTCAGATAAGCACTGAAACTTAAATGTTAAGGAGTTTATAGTGCAGCATTGATGTCAATATTGGTTTTGGTAAAGTCATGTTGTTTAAAGAGTTGTACACTTCTGAGTACCATACATTTTTGGCAAGCAGTGCAACTTGCCGAATCCTATTTGTATGTAACATATACACTGTTAGGATTCATGTGACTGCAAGTATAACTGACCAGACACGTTCAGCTTCAGTTAATAGAAGAGAATTGAGAAAAGTCAGATAAGTCTAGTTGGCATGTGACTGCAGTTATGCAAATCACATATATAAGGTTCTATGACTTCAACATTCAGCTTGAGGATCTTGTGTCATTGCAGCACCTATTTTGCACAAATGTCTACAACACAGATTTTTCCAAGCCTTAATAAAAAGAAGGGTTACCATTAGGGATGATTGAATACCTCAAATATTCGGCTTCGCGGATATTTGCCGAATAGGTCGCCGCTATTCGACTATTCGCAAATATTTGATGCGCAATGTAAGTCTATGGGAAACCCGAATAACAACTATTCGGAACTATTCGGGCATCCCATAGACTTACATTGCGCATCGAATATTCGCATAGCGGCGACCTATTCGTCGGATATTCGTGAAGCTGAATATTTGCGGTATTCGATCATCCCTAGTTACCATTGTAGAAATGTGGGCTTGTTTGTGGTTTCCATGGCAGATTATTTTGACAGAAAATTTGAGTCATAAACTCTTTGTAAACATATACTTTTTTTAACCAAGATTCCAGTTTTGGCTTCTCCTCCAGACAAGCCCTTAAAATTAAGGCAGCACCAGCTGGCCTTAACGAGTAGAAAAAGTCATCTGAACCTGCATATATGATGGCTGGTTAATATGCCTGACCCAAGCATTGATTTTTTTTTTTGTATTTGTTTTTATTGAAGATTGAAGAACAGCATTCAATAATATACATGTACATAACAAAGCACTTTGCAGTATAAATTATAAATACAATGTCAGTATAGGATATGAAAAACAAACATATGGACAATGTAAGTGTCTAAAACTTTAACCCCTTACCAACTGATGACATATTGCCATCATCGGCCCCTGTCTGTCAGCAGGTTTTTACTATGTAATTTGAAGACAGTAGGAGATAGAGGCTGATACACAGAGCTCAACTATTTATTACCCTTCTGCGCTGTTGTTTACTTATAGTGAAGGTTTTTAGCACCTAGGGTTGTCATTGCCTGGACTACACTACTCCAACCATGCCCCCTCCCCCTTTGATTAGCACCTCTCTGTCTATAGACTTTGTACATAGAAAAATATTTAAAAAAACCTCTCAAGAATAGACAATAGGCAAGATGCCATTTACAAGAGTAAAACACCATTGAGCATAGAAATTTAAAAACATAATTTATATTTATAAAGATTAAAATATTTTTATAAACAAATTTCCTGTTATAGTTACTGGGAACAATATACGCATAAAGACAGGGTCACTCCAATAAGGCAGGAACAGATGTACTTAGTAAATAAATGACCACTGAAGGCAATAAATAGCTACTTATTAGGCTATATAAGAGTAGTTAAATGCAAACAACAAAAAAAATGAAGAAATGGAAAAACATAAATGCCCATAAAGTGCTTATCTAGAAAGGTGCATTTTTGTTCCAATGATAATAATTTATAGTGTATATTTTAATGAACAAACTTATGCCCTAAATGACAGGTATCAATAAGATAACAGTGTAATAGTGGTTTGAAAGAACAGCAGGCCGAATGTCACCGGCTTGAACACTAAACCATAATCCACTAGGTGAAGCAATTAAAAGGATGGTAAAATACCTTATACCGAATCTGTAAGGTCCATCCGCCTTCTTCTTGACGCGTGTTTCGTCATCTATCTGTCTTCCTCGGGAGGGTAGTGTGACGACATGGACTCTGTCAGTGCCTAGCATGGGTTAAGTTTCTTAAAATTCAGCCAGACATGATGATAGTTTGTTTATAAACGGGGGATAAGCCACTCGTTGTTTCTACAAGACTCTTAGGAGTGTTAAGGCCCCTTTACACACTGCAACATCATTAGCGATATCGCTGTAACGTCACCGGTTTTATGACGTAATGGCGACCTCCCCAGTGACATTGCAGTATGTGACACGCATCAGAGACCAGGCCCCCGCTGTGAGGTCGCTGATCGCTACAAATCTTTCAGGACCATTTTTTGTCCCTTTGTTTCCCGCTGCGCAGCATGCATCGGTGTGTTTGACACCGATACAACAACATCGTTAGTGACTTAGAACCCAGCCCGTAGGCGTGCTATAGCGTTCCCTTTCTCACCCCTGCTGTGTGACAGGTCCCCAACGACCAGCAAGGTCGTTCTGCAGGTCCGTATCGCTGCTGCGTCGTTGGCCAGATCTGCCTGTTTGACAGCTCACCAGTGACTTTCCAGCAATCCTGGCCAGGTCGGGATCGCTGGTGGGATTGCTAGAAAGTCTTAGTGTGTAAAGGGGCCTTTAAAGTTCTTGTTGACTCATGTAATTGCCTTGGCCAGTGAAGGTCAGATACCCAGACAAATCAAGTATGCCAACCTCCCATTGCATTACTATGTGTATTGCTAGATGTGATGTAACTTAGCTGTCTCTCCCTCATCTCTGCCAGAGACCATTACTACTAGGGATCTTTTGTATACAGCTTGAAATCTAGCCAATAAGAGCCCAGTCTTATCCACCAATCGTGAAGACACCAATGGTCTGAATGGAGAGATCAGGGGTATAAGAAGGAGGACTGTCCATTGCCCAGGTAGACTCTTGCTACATGATACCAATCTAGGATCTGCGGATCCGATTGGCAAGCCATAATCGAACCTGGATTATAATACTACATGGACATCAGCATCGAATGCAAGGATTCGGCTGAGATCTGAAGGACTACCTAAGGAAGGAATCCAGCTTGGGACAATCCAGTCACCTGACTACAGGCTTTGTGGTCCTCAGCCAGCTTCCTAAATCCGGCGTTATTCCATTCTCAGTGGGTGCCCGCCGAAAGTGGGGTGCTGCTGGTTTGGAGTAAGTAGCCCTGGAAGCTCTGAGGCATGAACATTCTAATCCCTGGTGAGCCAGGGGAAGGGTGAGAAACTGTTGCCGGTTACATTCTGTGGTTTTGCTGGTTATGTGTCATATGCCGTTAATTATTTGGGGATTCAATAAAGTCTTAATATTGTGATTCCCTCATCCTGTGTTGTCTGAGTAGTGTTCCGCCCACGATTAACTAGCTCGGGCGTTCAGTTGGAATGAGCCGTGGGCCATGCTGTCTTTCTAAAGGCGGCCGGATCAGCGGACGAGAGCACCCACTGACCCCCGTGTCTCCACAGGTAGTATAAGAAGTCTCATACTACATATGTTCTGATTCTTGTGAGATATTATCGCTCCGACAGTTAATTTCATCACAACAAACTGTTTGCCAATTGCAGATTCAGTCTTCCCAGCCTGGTGCAGGGTTACAATTTTTTTTCTGGTGTCCTTCGACAGCTCTTTGGTCTTCACCATAGTGGAGTTTGGAGTGTGACTGTTTAAGGATGTGGACAGGTGTCTTTTATACTGATAATAAGTTTAAACAGGTGTCATTACTACAGGTAATGAGTGGAGGACAGAGGAGCCTCTTAAAGAAAAAGTTACAGGTCTGTGAGAGGCAGAAATTTTGCATGTTTTTAGGTGACTAAATACTTATTTTCCTCCATAATTTTCAAATAAAATCTTGTCAAATCAGACAAGGTGATTTTTCTGGATTTCTTTTCTCATTTTGTCTCTCACAGTTGTGGTCTACCTATGGTGTCAATTACAGGCCTCTATCATCATTTTAAGTGGGAGAACTTGCACAGTTGGTGGCTGACTAAATACTTTTTCCCCCCCACTGTATATTGAAAGCGTGAAAAATTAAAAGTTGTAAATTAAAGCATGCAGGTAAAGTGCCAGAAGTGCAAAAGACAGTCCCGCCAGGAATGATGGTTGTTAGACAGGCGTGGTGTCACTTGCAATCTGTAAGGACCTTAAATTGTCTAGACCTTTAACAGGGCATGTGCGAGCGTCCCGGGCACCCAAAACACAGACGTGATGATGTGAGACACTGCGCGCATGAAGGGGAGCGGGGACGTGTCTCCATGGCTCCTGATAATGCACACATTTGACGATTAGATGTCACATCCGCCTCCGCCCACGCATGCGCACTGCACCCTCAATGGATAGCTCATAGAGAAAGCATAAAAATGTAGTTTCCAACCACTAGGGGCATAATATTTTCTTCAACCAGACCAGGAAAATCCATAAACATAGTAACCAAATATCTCTTTATCTGCAATGAGGCTGCATAGCAGCTCCGAAATTCAGGCAAAAGGATGGTGGCAGGCATTCAGTATTCATGGTTACAGGACATTGAGGGTGAAATAAAGTGCAAACCATTAGAAATGGATATAAAAGCAAAGAAAAATGGGGAAGACTGGAAAAAAGGAGAAGGGGAAAAAAGGAAGATAGTAAAAACAAAATGGTGAGGGCCTACTACAAGAAAGATGTGAAACTCAAAGACTCATTATGGCAATGAGGAGTCATGGTCCTCAGAGCGACAATCCACTTTTCTCCCTCTGTGTCTGTACTTGTAGAAATTCTGGCTGGTGGCCGGTCCATGCAGCTGTACTTGAATCCCCTACTATTCTACTTCTACATAACACAACTGATGGTCCCAACCCCATTTATAAGGCAAGAAAGATCATCAAGAGAATGTCAAAAGTGTGCAGAGCAGTAATCAAAGCAAAAGGTGGCTACTTTTAAGAATCTAGAATATAAGACATATTTTCAGTTATTTCACACTTTTTTGGTATTTCATTCCACATGTGTTAATTCATAGTTTTGATCCCTTCAATGTGAATCTACAATTTTCAGAGTCATAAAATAAAGAAAACCCTTTGAATGAGAAGGTGTGTTTGTACTGTATACATTCATTTAGGCCTTGTAAACTAGGGTCTCCATTCCTGTATGGTACACTTATATAGTGCTGGGCAGCCTGCCTAGTCTAATAGTATGGGTGTCATCAATAGGCTGTAAGCCAGACATTGTGCACCTACATGTGTAAACGGCGCCCGATACAAGCCATTTGTGTGCAATTTTAATATTAAGCAATCACCCCTCTATAGTATGGCAGTGTGTGAGTGGTTTTCCCATCAGTGTTTTGCACCTGTTGCCTCCATCTTTATTAAAGGGTTTTTCTGCATCCTGTGAGTGCATTTGTTTCTGTGGCCCGGGCAAGTTAGGCTACTTTCACACATCCGGTTTTTGCTCTGCGGCACAATACAACGCTCTGCAGAAAAACCGCAACCGTTTTTTTTTCCGCCGGTTGCGTTTTTTTTTTTTGCATAGACTTACATTAGTGCCGTATTGTGCCGCAGGGGCTTGCGTTCGGTCCGGTTTTTGCCACATTGCGGCAGATTTAGCCGATGCCGCGGCCGGATGGAACGTTGCCTGCAACATCTTTTGCTCCGGCAAAAAAAAACGCATCGCGCCGCATTCGGCCGCTGCGGAGCATTGTTCAATGCATGCCTATGGACGCCGGATGCGGCGCGATGCGGAAAATAACGCATACGGCCGCCGCATGCGGTTTCTTCCACTGCACATGCTCAGTAGCGTGCCGCAACCGGAAAAAAACGGACGGGTCGCATGTAAAAACTTATGCAAAGGATGCGGTGTTTTCGCCGCATCCGTTGCATAGGTTTCACAGCCGGATTGAGCCGCACTGCTCAAACCGGATGTGTGAAAGTAGCCTAAACATTATTGCTCTTTCTTGGTGTGAATTTTTGTATTTATAATTTAGTCTGATTTGCAGTTATCATTAAGTGTAGATCAGAATAGACTTATTTATAGTTTTATCTGACAAGTCAGGATTTGGTGAATCCAGAATGTAGGAAGCCAACAAATGCTATTAGAATAAGATAGTTATCTTTATTGGTTTACAATGAAAATAATATAAATAAAATTACAATTTCAGCAATAGTGTCAGATGACAGGAGACATGGTGTGAGTGCAAAGCACTATGATATAACAGGTAAAGTGGCAATGTAACACTAGTCCATACAAATATTGCAAAATATAGTATCCTATATATCACAAACACAGAGGTAGAAGGTTATAAATACTGGAAGGTAATAAATACAGGTGCGTATGAAAAGTAACATCGATATAGTTATTGCATATTGCTCTTGGAGTTGTCAATATCATACACTGATGTAAGGGACAAAAGAATTGTTTCCTACCCCTATAAAAAAAAAAAAAACTTTAGGAGGAAGCAACTGATTGAAACACATATAGTAAAAAATATGTATTATTGCACATTTCCAACTGGAGTAGTAATAAAATAAGAAGTAATAAAATGAAGTGATGTTAAAGTCAAAATTACCTGATATTAGAGAGATAATGATGTGCTGAGTACTGATGGGTGAACCTGAACTGTAAAGCTCTGGGTCCGTACTGGACACCGAACATGGGCTTTTCAAGGATGACTATGCTACTGTTCAGGTTTTTAGACCCAGATAATGATAGAAGTTAAAAATTAAAAAAGGAAAAAGAGAGAAAATAAGTAATAAAGCAGAACCTTTACACTTTCCGACCTTCCCCGCAGCTGCAACACTACTTCCGGGTCTGATCCTTAGCTCTCATACATATTCACTGCTTCCCCCGCCACCATCAGTCCCAGCGTTTGATTGATTGCAGTAAGACAGCACCCCCACCCTGCGTGACAGCGTCTGTGATTGGTTGGGATCACACACGCTGTCTGCATCCCTATAGTGGTGTACAAATAAATAAATAATAAAAATGGCATAGGGACCCTCCAAATTGTGATACCCACTGCAGATAAAGCAGATGGCTACAGGCTGCAGCCCCATGCTGTGTGCTTACCTTGCCTGTGTATCAAAATAAGAGGGACTCTATGAGGCTTATTTTTAATTATTTAAATAAATAATAAAAAAACTCTATTTTGATACCCAGCCAAGATAAAGCCAACAGATGGTGGCTGGTATTCTCAGGCTGGGGAGGCCCATGGTTATTGGGGCCTCCCAGGCTAAAAATAGCATTCCAAAGCTGCTCAGAATTGTCACATCCATTAGATCTGACAATTCTGGCACTTTACTTCTCATCCTGATTGTCATGGTGTAGTAGCAATTGGAATAATATAAGGGATTAATGAAAGTTCACAGCTGCCACTGGGTGCTAGAGTAGTCATGGCTAGGAGACTATGAGACCCCCCCATTACTAATCCTGTAAGTGAAAAGAAATAAACAAACACTGAAAAATGTTTTATTTTGAAATAAAATGCAAAAAAACATTCTCTTTCTCCAATTTATTAACCCCCCAAACACCCAAGTCTGACGTAATTCACATGAGGTCCCACGACGATCCCGGCTCTTCTACATACTGAAGTCGCAGTGGAGGGGCACATTAGAGAACATGACCACTCGCTGCGGCTTCAGGCAGACACTGACTGAGCCGCAACTGTGAGCAGTGACATCACTGAGTTTACCTGCGGTCACAGCTGAAGGTTCCCACGGTACCACACCTGTGACCACAGGAAAACTCACCTCAGGTGAACTCATTGAACTCAGTGACTTCACCTAAGGTGTGAGGAGATGTAGATTTGGTGCAAACATTTCTGCACCAAATCTGTATCTCCTGACAGAAAAATATGTTTTTTGCCAAAGATGCACATTTAGTGATGGAATTTTTACTCCAAATTCCTGCAGCAATACTGCATCTCCTGGCAAAAAAAAATAATTAAAACGCGATGTGATTTTGATGTGTTTTTTTTGCCAGGAGATGCAAATTTGCTACTGAAATTTACATACCAAATTCCTGCACCAAATCTGCATCTTCTGGCAAAAAAAATGCATCAAAACGTTACTTTGTTAGCAGTCCCTTCAATTTTGCATGTCACCTTCTACGTTCGTATAATGCACTGATTGCATTTTATGTGTTTCTCTTTGTCACTATTAATTTTCTGCAAAGTTAATATACATTCAGTTTTGCAAACTATTACTTCCCATCATGAATTGATATTTTATTTATGGCTATTAGTATACTCAGATTGTAATCTGCCATTTAATATGCATAAGTGTTCAGTTATTGTGCTGTTTGTGCTATATTGCTATCTTGTGACCCTTTTTTTGCATACCTCCTCCAGCTTTGCTGTGCCCCTCAGTTATCTTGATCACTTTTGTCTACCTTGAATTTTATTTTTTCCAATAAGGATTTAATGTTTTATCATCTCATTTCTTTTCATTATCCCTATTTTAGATTGGTTCTCATGCTTTCATTTAGATATAGTGGAGCCTTGGTTAACGAGAACAATCCTTTCTGGGACTGTGCTTGTTAACCAAGTTACTCGTTCAGCAAAGCAAGATTTCCCATAGGAAATCATTGCAATGCAGACAATTCGTTCCACAACTTGTTAAATGTCCCATCCTAGTCCCCTATTTTGTCATTCCACACACGTACAAACACACACACACACACACACACACAAACACACACACAAGCACGCACGCACACGCACATATTATGCTCACCTTACCTTCCGTTCCATTGCCGGCCTCCTGGGTCCTGTAGTTCGCCGCAAGGATTCCTGAACTACAAGAACCATAAGACCGGCGATGGAACGGAAGGTAAGGTGAGCATAATACAGTATGTGTGTGCGTGTGTGTTTGTGTGTGTTTGTGCGTGCTTGTGTGTGTTTGTGTGGACTGCAAGAGCGGGTCAGAGCGCGGTGGATGTATGGAACCGGAAGTGTGTGCGGTGAGTATTTTGCTCGTACAGCAAAGCTTTCTCGTAAACCGAGTTACAAATTTATAGAAAGCTTTGCTTGTTAAGCGAAATTCTCGTTAACTGGGTTACTCGTTAAGCGAGGTTTCCCTTTATAGCCTTTCACTTAATGTATTATGCTTGGGTGCAGGAATAATCATTACATACTATTAATTATCAGCACCTGGTTTGGCGCATAATTGTTTGTCATTAGGAGAGAATTAGAATTACCTCCTGTTTAGGTATTAACTTCCAAACTTCTGGGGCTGTCCTGAATATCTCTCTGAGATGGTTGCAGTTCCATCTTTGTAACATTTTTGCATCACTTTTGCTACAATATTCTGACTGATAAGTAAAGCTTTGCTGATCTTTTTATAGCCTTCACCTTTCCTGCCCAAATAAATTATTTTATTCTCAGGTCTAGTAAAATTTCTTTTCCATGTGGTTCCATTGCTGACAGTATGAAATGGAAAGCGGTTTTCTTTGTTAAGTCAACTGTCTGCTGCACACCTGTTTGATCAATAATTAGACTTCCCTGTGATTGAACTTTTTGTTAGTTAGAATTTCGTAGTTTAAACTTTAGCTTTACTCCTAAGACTTTTTTTGATGTGCAAAATAACAAATCTTGTTTGCAATCAGTCATCAACACTTGTGGAAGTATTTTGCGGTATGGTATCCCACATAAAATGTTGATTCAGAAAAGAAATTAAAGGTTTTCTAACAAATCTGTTGGAGTGTACTCATTTATGCTAAGAACTGAATATGATAACCGTTATTCACTATTAACATATGTAATCTCTCACATATGATTACATTGGACTTTTGGTAGTCTCCTGCAGAGGATTTAGGCGGGCTTTGCACGTTGCGACATCGCAAGCCGATGCTGCGATGTCGCACGCGATAGTCCCCGTCGCAGGTACGATATCTTGTGATAGCTGGCGTAGCGAAAATTATCGCTACGCCAGCTTCACATGCACTCACCTGCCCTGCGACCGTCGCTCTGGCCGGCGACCCGCCTCCTTCCTAAGGGGGTGGGTCGTGCGGCGTCATAGCGACGTCACACGGCAGGTGGCCAATAGCGGCGGAGGGGCGGAGATCAGAAGGATGTAAACATCCCGCCCACCTCCTTCCTTCCGTATAGCCGCCGGCGGCAGGTAAGGAGATGTTCCTCGCTCCTGCGGCTTCATACACAGCGATGTGTGCTGCCGCAGGAACGAGGAACAGCATCGTACCTGTCGCGGCAGCGTAACTATGAAAAAGTCGGAGCCTGCACCGATGATACGATAATGACGCTTTTGCGCTCGTTAATCGTATCATCTAGGATTTACACACAACGATGTCGAAAGTGACGCCGGATGTGCGTCACTTTCGATTTGACACCACCTACATCGCACGTGCGATGTTGCAACGTGCAAAGCCGCCCTTAGGCTATGTTTACTTTTGCATTGTGGCTTCCATTTATTCTGGCAACTACAATGATCAGCGAGAGCTGGTGCAGGATGGAGACACCTTTTTAGCTGTAATATCTTACACTTAAGAGACCAAATAGTTTTAAACCAAGTATACAATAGTAATAATAATAAATTGCTACTTGGATAAAGACCTGTATCATGCCTGTCCTCAGGATGTCAGTTGCTGCAGATGTCTGCATACCAGCATTTTTCCTTGCTATAGTGACTTTGAACGTCTTTGAACAATGCACAATATTAAGCAGTATTTGAACCCTTTCCTTTATGCTGTCACACAAAATTGATTATATCCGGTCTTTCTGCCTGATGTATTATGTTATGTAGCCTAAAATATGAATGTACAAAGTCTTCTGCAGAGTCCATTCTTCTGCAGAAGTGCAATTCTGTCCTATTTCACATTGTAAATTGTGATTGGTCCTTAGAAGGCTGAATGGTTGGATATGAGGGGGAAACATTCCCCTTAGGCCATTTAGGCCTCACTCAAAAGTCAATAAATTGTTCCTGTTTGTATAAAAAAAAAAGTCTGCTTTTCCATCAATGTTTTGGATCAGATTTAATCAGTACTGTATTAGGCTATGTGCGCACAAGAAAGTGACTTTTTCTTAAGAAAAAAACGGACCCTCTGAAAGAATCCCGCACCCGCGGTAAAAACCGTGGGAAAACTGCACCGGATTTCCCGCAGGTTGGTCCTTGCGGATTTTTACCATTGTCTATGGCAAAAAACGCAGGTACCTTCAGAAAAGAAGTGACATGCTCATTAATTCCGCAGTGGAAATTCCGTAGGTACATCCGGGGGTATAAAAAAACGCAGTGTGCAAACAGCATTTTTTAAGACCCATAGGATTTGCTGGGGAATGACTGCAGCAATGTTAGACACATTATCTGCAGCAAATCCGTGGCAAATCAGCGGCAAAATCTGCGGTAACGTGCGCACAGGGCCTTAGACCTCTTTTACACATACGTGTATCATCCATGTCATATCATCCGTGTGATCTTGTGACACGCCCATGTGACATCCGTGTGACCCATACTTGAAAACCACATGATACGGAAAGTAATGTTTTTTTCATGTGTAAAAGATGTGCAACGCCAGAAAAATTATAGATAAATGCTAGATTGATCGACAGACAGACAGATACAGCTATTTAGCAGAGTTAATAAATAATGTAAGAAAAAAATTACTTGGGGACCCCCTTAATTTTCATAACCAACTCTCAGGTACAGCAGCAGGTTTCTGCCAGCTGTTTTTTTTCTACCTCATCTGAAAGTAGCATGATGTAGACAAATAGATCCTGAATCCAACGATGTATCTGTAATGCTGCCACCAAGGGGAGCCAGAGCTCTGTAGCATAATACACTACACAGAGCAATGAGAACCAGGAAGTGAATTCACAGCGTTCTCATACATTACCTCAAAGCACAGCTGAGAAGCAGAGCTGCAGAGCATGCAAGGAATAGTCAGACAGGCTGGGTCAAACAGTGTACGGGCAGAAGCAGGACCGGAGGAACGAGCAAAAGCGGAGTCAAAGTCAGGCCAAGGTCAGTACCGGAGGAAGCAACCAAGTGGGGAAATAGGAGAGGGGACAGAGGACAGGAGGGACGACCAGGGGATGGAACACAGACAAGGGCACGGGGGCACAGGAACAGACAGATCAGGATATCACTCACAGGACCAGCAATCACAGGCAAAGCAGTGCTAAGCTTATAGCCGGCACTGGTTCACTGGAAATGCCAGCTTTTAAGGCATCCAGGGTCTGGAAGTGAGGCTCGAGAGAAGGCTCCACCCCCTAGCCATGTGGACAGGGAGGCGAACCATGACAGTATCACTTAGATTACTGGGTGCAGCAGTTCTGACACAATCAGAACTTTTAGATTTAACCATGTAGCAGCGCTGAGACAGCTGCCCCCGGCCACATCAGATTCTCTATAGAGACTATATATTGACAGTGAGGTGTCAATTACAGGAGGGACGTGCCGGATTGCTATGCTTGTGACATTGTAGTCTGAGCAATGATAAGTCCTGCTGCTTAAACAAACATAGCAAATAAATAGCAGATCGGATCTTGACAAGACAGGCATCCATGAATTCTCAGTTTTAAGGTACCGTCACACATAACGAGATCGCTAGCGAGATCGCAGCTGAGTTACGGTTTCTATGACGCAGTAGCGATCCAGTTAGCGATCTTGTTATGTGTGACACCTACCAGCGATCAGGCCCCTGCTGTGAGATCTCTAGTCGTTGCCGAATGGTCCAGGCCATTTTCTTCAAAGGCGATGTCCTGCTGGGCAGGACACATTGCTGTGTTTGACACTGTTTGACAGGGTCACAGTGACTGCTGAGATCGTAATACAGGTAACCTGTATTGTTCCCCATCGTTGGTAAGGTGTGACTGTGTGACATCTCACCAGCGACCTCCCAGCGACTTACCAGCGATCCCTATCAGGTCACATCATTTTCGGGATCGCTGGTAAGTCGTTGTGTGTGACTGGGCCTTTAGCCCTTGCAGCATGGGATCTACAAATTAACATAACAAAAACCTGCTGACAGATTCCCTTTAGCCTATTGTTGCAGGAAAGAGGCTAAAACATATTCCTTATCATCCCAGGTAGGACTACATTATCAGGTAAACATTCACAGCTTGTAACACAGGATCTGTCATCCACAATATGTGATGTTACACCTGAGCCTTCTTTTCACAATCACTAGTGATGGGCAGACCCGGACTGTAGATGTCCTGATCAGCGTGATTTCCAACGTAATCGAGTGCCGAACCCGTGTCCAGAGTTCTCAGGGAATTCCAGCTAATGTCATCGTAGGACCTCGTGTCGATTACGTCTGACCTGCAGGGGTGTTTTGGGGGTCAATATAGTGGTGAAAGAGAGTGCTTTTTTGGGTTTTATTTCAAACTAGCTGTAGTACCCGGGCGTTGCCCGGGATAGTAACTGTCTTTCTGTCTCTCTCCCAGTCTCTGTCTGTGTGTCGCTGTGTGTCTTTCTCTCTGTCTGTCTCTTTCCTTGTCTATCTGTGTCTATGTCTCTGTCTGACTATTTCTATCTCTGTCTGTATTTGTATCAGTCTATCGGTCTCCATCTCTGTGTCTGTCTGTTTCTCTCTATCTCTGTGTCTGTCTCTATGTGTGTGTGTCTGTCTCTTTCCCTGTCTGTCTCTTTTCCTGTCTGTCTCTTTCCCCGTCTGTCTCTTTCCCCGTCTGTCTCTTTCCCAGTCTGTCTCTTTCCCGGTCTGTCTCTTTCCCGGTCTGTCTCTTTCCCTGTCTGTCTCTTTTCCCATCTGTCTCTTTCCCCGTCTGTCTCGTTCCTCAGCTGTCTCTTTCCAGGTCTGTCTCTTTCCAGGTCTGTCTCGCTCCAGGTCTGTCTCTTTGCCTGTCTGTCTCTTTTCCCATCTGTCTCTTTCCCGGTCTGTCTCTTTCCCCATCTGTCTCTTTTCCCGTCTGTCTCGTTCCTCAGCTGTCTCTTTCCAGGTCTGTCTCTTTCCAGGTCTGTCTCGTTCCAGGTCTGTCTCGTTCCAGGTCTGTCTTTTTCCCCTTCTGTCTCCTTCCCCGGCTGTCTCTTTCCAGGTCTGTCTCTTTCCCTGTCTGTCTCTTTTCCTGTCTGTCTCTTTCCCCGTCTGTCTCTTTCCCTGTCTGTCTCTTTCCCGGTCTGTCTCTTTCCCGGTCTGTCTCTTTCCCTGTCTGTCTCTTTTCCCATCTGTCTCTTTCCCCGTCTGTCTCTTTCCAGGTCTGTCTCGCTCCAGGTCTGTCTCTTTGCCTGTCTGTCTCTTTTCCCATCTGTCTCTTTCCCGGTCTGTCTCTTTCCCCGTCTGTCTCTTTCCCCATCTGTCTCTTTTCCCGTCTGTCTCGTTCCTCAGCTGTCTCTTTCCAGGTCTGTCTCTTTCCAGGTCTGTCTCGTTCCAGGTCTGTCTTTTTCCCCTTCTGTCTCCTTCCCCGGCTGTCTCTTTCCAGGTCTGTCTCTTTGCCTGTCTGTCTCTTTCCCCGTCTGTCTCTTTCCCCATCTGTCTCTTTTCCCATCTGACTCTTTTCCCGTCTGTCTCTTTCCCCGTCTGTCTCTTTCCCCATCTGTCTCTTTCCCCATCTGTCTCTTTTCCCGTCTGACTCTTTTCCCGTCTGTCTCTTTTCCCGTCTGTCTCTTTTCCCGTCTGTCTCTTTCCCCGGCTGTCTCTTTCCCCGGCTGTCTCTTTCCCCATCTGTCTCTTTCCCCATCTGTCTCTTTCCCCGTCTGTCTCTTTTCCCGTCTGACTCTTTTCCCGTCTGTCTCTTTCCCCGGCTGTCTCTTTCCCCGGCTGTCTCTTTCCAGGTCTGTCTCGCTCCAGGTCTGTCTCGCTCCAGGTCTGTCTCTTTGCCTGTCTGTCTCTTTTCCCATCTGTCTCTTTCCCGGTCTGTCTCTTTCCCCGTCTGTCTCTTTCCCCATCTGTCTCTTTTCCCGTCTGTCTCGTTCCTCAGCTGTCTCTTTCCAGGTCTGTCTCTTTCCAGGTCTGTCTCGTTCCAGGTCTGTCTTTTTCCCCTTCTGTCTCCTTCCCCGGCTGTCTCTTTCCAGGTCTGTCTCTTTGCCTGTCTGTCTCTTTCCCCGTCTGTCTCTTTCCCCATCTGTCTCTTTTCCCATCTGACTCTTTTCCCGTCTGTCTCTTTCCCCGTCTGTCTCTTTCCCCATCTGTCTCTTTCCCCATCTGTCTCTTTTCCCGTCTGACTCTTTTCCCGTCTGTCTCTTTTCCCGTCTGTCTCTTTCCCCGGCTGTCTCTTTCCCCGGCTGTCTCTTTCCCCATCTGTCTCTTTCCCCATCTGTCTCTTTCCCCGTCTGTCTCTTTTCCCGTCTGACTCTTTTCCCGTCTGTCTCTTTCCCCGGCTGTCTCTTTCCCCGGCTGTCTCTTTCCAGGTCTGTCTCGTTCCAGGTCTGTCTCGATCCAGGTCTGTCTCTTTCCCTGTCTGTCTCTTTCCCCGTCTGTCTCTTTCCCCGTCTGTCTCTTTCCCCGTCTGTCTCTTTCCCTGTCTGTCTCTTTCCCCGTCTGTCTCTTTTCCTGTCTGTCTCTTTTCCCGTCTGTCTCTTTTCCCGTCTGTCTCTTTCCCCGGCTGTCTCTTTCCCCGGCTGTCTCTTTCCAGGTTTTTCTCTTTGCCTGTCTGTCTCTTTCCCCCTCTGTCTCTTTCCCCGTCTGTCTCTTTCCCCGGCTGTCTCTTTCCAGGTCTGTACAGGTGCTAGAGGTGGGGAGACAGAAGGCGCAAATAGGGTCTTACCCGGTATGACTGGAGATGACAGAAATAAGAGTACACTCACCTGATCTGGTTGTGCCAGTCACAACTCCTGAGATCGCATGTGAGTGTCAGATTGGTTTGAAAGCAGCGGCCCCGTGGCTAGCAATTGTCAAATATATAGAAATAGGAAGACGGGTTTTAGCCGCGCTGAAAAACCACTGGTACAGGATTAATGAAGAGGTTTCTTTTTATTTCAGCATTTCCAACGCGTTTCAGAGACTGGAACCGTCTCCTTCCTCAGGGAAAAAAGAAATCATGCAGCTGTCTAACAGTCAAATGTTATAAAGGAGGATGAAGACTGCCACGTTGACAGCCATGACGTCATCCACCCACTCTGTTGCAGGGCAATGACTCATAGACACGTGGAGAACATACAGGAAAAAATCACAATCAAATACATCGAATTATTGTAAAACACAAATAACTGCATGAGATAAAAATAAAAATTATTTAAAAGTTGTTAAAAAAAGTTTTTTGTGGTCCATTTGTGACATATAAAGTTTTAGATTTGCAGGTATAATTTATAAAAAAAGACTAAAAAGAGAATGGAGAGGTGCGAACCTGTGAACAGTTACTAGTATGCGGGGGATTAGCCACCGTACCATTCCTCCAAATACATCTAGTGAACTTGGTAGAAATGGGGATGGGATGTCATAAAGTGACTCAGAAGGATCAGTTAATAAAGGCAATCGCTCTCCAAGAGACGTGAAAATTTAATAAATATTTGTATATATATAAAATATAGATCTGTGCAAGTGCATGTACATGATAAATATTAAATCCATTAACCGTATCAAGTTTTACTGTTTAGAAAAATAAATTATCAAATGAAAACCAAAGCGAACAATTTGGGTGAATCAAAGAGGGGCTAGTGTGGGATAACTGAACGTAAGGTGAAAAAGAACCGCATCTATGAAAGAAGGAAGCGAGTGCCAGTGGGGACGGGGTGAAATAAGTTCAGACCGTGGGAAAAAAATAGACTGCGCAAGCGCATAGGGAAAGTAAAACCCTCCTGGGGTGACGAAAGTTCAGACCGCAAGGAAATGTGCTCAGTGGCATAGAGTAATGGGTGAATACACAAGTGAAAGTGCACTGTGCAGGGCTGAAGGGTGATCGAAACTAGTGATTATACTGATAAAAATATCAGGATGACTAATGGGTGCCTGGAAAAACAAGGGGAGAGAAATAACTTGTGGATTTAAAACCACTTTAAGAAGGGCTATTAAACTGAGATAACAACAAAACAAATGTGTACCATGCGGAGATAAGAAGTGTACGGGACTAGCGTTAATCCCGACAACATATCTAAAGAAGAGAAATAAGAGAGGGACCAAATGTGTTTATAATTATAAAATATTTAAAATTATAAAATGATAACAATAAAAAGGTATCCATTAATACCAATCATTATTATCATTTAATATTCTTGGAAGGGGAAGATATTGGATATTTATTGATACCTTACAATCAGGGCCAGATTAAGGTTGGTGGGGGCCCCTGGGCAGAAAATCTGGTGGGGGCCCCATAATGTTAACATTTTTAGCCGTAACAGTAGAGCACGAACTGTAGCATTTAGATATAAATCCACTGAGCATGGATCGTATCCTGTTCTGCCACATTCAGATTTACACTTATACACAGAAAATAAAGTTACTCATATTTTTTTATTGATCCCAATGTTAAGACAGCCAAGTAATAGTAAAAATAAAGGGAAAGTTCTCACTGGCAGCAATGGTTGCTGAAAATCACAATGTGCTCTCTATTGTATTGTCTCCGGAGTAGTACATAGCAGCTGATGTCTGTACACAGTATACCATACACAGTATCAGAGGTGGATCTAGGTTTTCCTGTCCATGGAGTAGGAGTTCAGTTTGGCGCCCCCTTCTATACACGGCTTATGCGGTTTGAGTAGTTGTCATGTGACCGCTCATACGCCATTTTCACACGTGCCGATGAGCTGCTCTTCCTAATTCTCTCGATGTTCAGTGAAATACTACAGCCCATAAAGAGAAGCAGGAAGAGAAGCTAATTGTGACTCAAAGTATTAAAATGACCTGCAAGTGGTCATGTGACCACTTCTAAAATTAGCAAGCAGAGCTGAATCCTTACATTGAGTATATTACAGGTTGTTGGGTTGGGCATGCTACGGGGCTTACTTTTATTATTAAAGGGGTTGTCCAGCTCAACAAGGAAAATTTGTAGTTATATGACTGCAGACTTCTGAATTCTCACAGCTTGCGGACTGCACACTGTCATGATTTTCCCGTGCCATGAGCAAGTAGTCATGGGACTGCAAGTATGCGATTTGCTTACTTCCGGCCACATTCAAATTAGACGTCTGCAGCCTCACTCAATAGTTACATGCCCTCAAGCTCTCACTGCTGGCATCGGAGATTCCTGACTGTGTGCAGTGTGCACACTGAGGATTCAGAAGTCTGCAGTCACATAGAAACTTTCATCACAAACCTGGACAACCCCTTTAATGCTACTAACATAATGTAGAAACCCTTGCGGTCATGTAATTTTACAAATCATGGCTTGCTACATGTGTACAGGATCAGAATCAGTAAAATGTACATAAATACACTGTGTGCAGAATTATTAGACAATTGAGTATTTTGCTCACATGATACTTTTATACATGTTGTCCTACTCCAAGCTGTATAGGCTGAGAGCCAACTACCAATTAAGTAAATCAGGTGATGTGCCTCTCTGTAATGAGGAGGGGTGCGGTGTAATGACATCAACACCTTATATAAGGCGTGCTTAATTATTAGGCAACTTCCTTTCCTTTGGCAAAATGGGTCAGAAGAGAGATTTGACGGGCTCTGAAAAGTCCAAAATTGTGAGATGTCTTGCAGAGGGATGCAGCAGTCTTGAAATTGCCAAACTTTTGAAGCGTGATCACTAAACAATCAAGCGTTTCATGGCAAATAGCTAACAGGGTCGCAAGAAGTGTGTTGGGCAAAAAAGGCGCAAAATAACTGCCCATAAACTGAGAAAAATCAAGCATGAAGCTGCCAAGATGTCATTTACCACCAGTTTGGACATATTTCAGAGCTGCAACATTACTAGAGTATCAAAAAGCACAAGGTGTGCCATACTCAGGGACATGGCCAAGGTAAGGAAGGCAGAAAAACCACCACCTCTGACCAAGAGACATAAGATAAAACCTCAAGACTGGGCCAAGAAATATCTGAAGACTGATGTTTCAAAGGTTTTATGGACTGATGAAATGAGAGTGACTCTTGATGGCCAGATGGATGGGCCAGAGGCTGGATCAGTAAAGGGCAGAGAGCTCTACTCCGACTCAGACGCCAGCAAGGTGGAGGTGGGTACTGGTATGGGCTAGGATCAGCAAAGATCAACTTGTGGGACCTTTTCTGGTTGAGGATGGAGTGAAGCTCAACTCCCAGACCTACTGCCAGTTTCTGGAAGACAACTTCTTCAAGCAGTGGTAGAGGAAGAAGTCGGTATCGTTCAAGAAAAACATGATTTTCATGCAGGACAATGCTCCATCACGTGCATCCAACTACTCCACAGCGTGGCTGGCCAGTAAAGGTCTAAAACATGAAAAAATAATGACATGGCCCCCTTGTTCACCTGATCTGAACCCCATAGAGAACCTGTGGTCCCTCATAAAATGTGAGATCTACAGGAAGGGAAAACAGTCACCTCTGGGAGCAGTGTCTGGAGGCTGTGGTGGCTGCTGCACGCAATGTGGATCGTAAACAGATCAAGCACTGACAGAATCTATGGATGGTGGCTGCTGAGTGTCATCAGAAAGAAAGGGGGCGATATTGGGCACTCATTTTTTGGGGTTTTGTTTTTGCATGTCAGAAATGTTTATTTCTAAATTTTGTGCAGTTATATTGGTTTACCTGGTGAAAATAAACAAGTGAGATGGGAATAGATTTGCTTTTTATTAAGTTGCCTAATAATTCTGCACAGTAATAGTTACCTGCACAGACAGATATCCTCCTAAGATAGCCAAATCTAAAAAAAACCCCACCCCAACTTCCAAAAATATTAAGATTTGATATTTATGAGTCTTTTGGGCTAATTGAGAACATAGTTGTTGATCAATAATAAAAAAAAATCCTCTAAAATACAAAATGCCTAAAAATTATGCACACGGTGTACAGCACCAGAACCAAAAGCAATACCAAAATACATCACTAGCACCCTCATCAGTAAACGAATATATCACCAGAACCACCAATACATGACTACAGTACCAAATTTACTACAACAATATATTGTAATGTCACATCCCCATATACATTTGTATCACATGAATTAACAACTCCCAGTATGTCCTTAACAATTGTGAGAAAATGCAGGGCATTGTTATCAGTATTTATCAGACTTTGGACCATACAGGAACCACAGTCCTGATGAGAAGCATTGAGTATCACACACATACATTCAGGTACCTTGTAGGTGACATCTTCCCTTATCGGAGTCATCTTATTCTTTCTTCTCCATCTTGTCCAGACGTCATGATGACTATTCACATCCACAGCTCCTCTCTGCAGACCTCCCGGGCCTTCTGCAGCACATCTCGACATTATGCCCTTAAAATAAATAGCAGAATGATTATAATGCTCCTAAATATAAATATATGACCTACGCTGTGCGCCTGAATAAATAATTGCCCCTCACTGTGCTCCCTGCACAAAATGACCCACACAATGTCATTCTTATGGTACATGGCCTCTTCTTTCAGTACTGTGCCCCCTCTTCACACCGTCCTGTACAATGTGTACCCACTATACTTCCAAATGTCTATACTGTGCCCCCTCCTCACACTCCCCCTCCTGAGCTGTGCCCTCACAATGTCCCCCATGCTATCTCCTCTCTATACTGCCCTCACCCTCAGTACCAAAATCACTGAAAGTGCAACTCAATCTCACATTCCCCCTCCTCAGCATACTGTGCCTCCATACTGTGCCCTCACACTGGCTACCATGCTGCCCCTTCTCTATACTGCCTACCTCCTTCACTATACAGTCACTATACCGCACCTCAGTCTCACATTCCCCCTCCTCAGCATACTGTGCCCTCACACTGGCTACCATGCTGCCTCTTCTCTATACCGCACCTCAGTCTCATATTCCCCTCCTCAGCATACTGTGCCCTCACACTGGCCACCATGCTGCCCCTTCTCTATACTGCTTACCTCCTTCACTATACAGTCACTATACCGCACCTCAGTCTCACATCCCCCCTCCTCAGCATACTGTGCCCTCCATACTGTGCCCTCACACTGGCCACCATGCTGCCCCTTCTCTATACTGCCTACCTCCTTCACTATACAGTCACTATACCGCACCTCAGTCTCACATTCCCCCTCCTCAGCATACTGTGTCCTCACACTGGCCACCATGCCGCCCCTTCTCTATACTGCCTACCTCCTTCACTATACAGTCACTATACCGCACCTCAGTCTCACATTCCCCCTCCTCAGCATACTGTGCCCTCACACTGGCCACCATGCTGCCCCTTCTCTATACTGCTTACCTCCTTCACTATACAGTCACTATACCGCACCTCAGTCTCACATCCCCCCTCCTCAGCATACTGTGCCCTCCATACTGTGCCCTCACACTGGCCACCATGCTGCCCCTTCTCTATACTGCCTACCTCCTTCACTATACAGTCACTATACCGCACCTCAGTCTCACATTCCCCCTCCTCAGCATACTGTGTCCTCACACTGGCCACCATGCCGCCCCTTCTCTATACTGCCTACCTCCTTCACTATACAGTCACTATACCGCACCTCAGTCTCACATTCCCCCTCCTCAGCATACTGTGCCCTCACACTGGCCACCATGCTGCCCCTTCTCTATACTGCCTACCTCCTTCACTATACAGTCACTATACCGCACCTCAGTCTCACATTCCCCCTCCTCAGCATACTGTGTCCTCACACTGGCCACCATGCTGCCCCTTCTCTATACTGCCTACCTCCTTCACTATACAGTCACTATACCGCACCTCAGTCTCACATTCCCCCTCCTCAGCATACTGTGCCCTCACACTGGCTACCATGCTGCCTCTTCTCTATACCGCACCTCAGTCTCATATTCCCCTCCTCAGCATACTGTGCCCTCACACTGGCCACCATGCTGCCCCTTCTCTATACTGCTTACCTCCTTCACTATACAGTCACTATACCGCACCTCAGTCTCACATCCCCCCTCCTCAGCATACTGTGCCCTCCATACTGTGCCCTCACACTGGCCACCATGCTGCCCCTTCTCTATACTGCCTACCTCCTTCACTATACAGTCACTATACCGCACCTCAGTCTCACATTCCCCCTCCTCAGCATACTGTGTCCTCACACTGGCCACCATGCCGCCCCTTCTCTATACTGCCTACCTCCTTCACTATACAGTCACTATACCGCACCTCAGTCTCACATTCCCCCTCCTCAGCATACTGTGTCCTCACACTGGCCACCATGCCGCCCCTTCTCTATACTGCCTACCTCCTTCACTATACAGTCACTATACCGCACCTCAGTCTCACATTCCCCCTCCTCAGCATACTGTGCCCTCACACTGGCCACCATGCCGCCCCTTCTCTATACTGCCTACCTCCTTCACTATACAGTCACTATACCGCACCTCAGTCTCACATTCCCCCTCCTCAGCATACTGTGTCCTCACAATGGCCACCATGCCGCCCCTTCTCTATACTGCCTACCTCCTTCACTATACAGTCACTATACCGCACCTCAGTCTCACATTCCCCCTCCTCAGCATACTGTGTCCTCACACTGGCCACCATGCTGCCCCTTCTCTATACTGCCTACCTCCTTCACTATACAGTCACTATACCGCACCTCAGTCTCACATTCCCCCTCCTCAGCATACTGTGCCCTCACACTGGCCACCATGCCGCCCCTTCTCTATACTGCCTACCTCCTTCACTATACAGTCACTATACCGCACCTCAGTCTCACATTCCCCCTCCTCAGCATACTGTGCCCTCACACTGGCCACCATGCCGCCCCTTCTCTATACTGCCTACCTCCTTCACTATACAGTCACTATACCGCACCTCAGTCTCACATTTCCCCTCCTCAGCATACTGTGTCCTCACACTGGCCACCATGCTGCCCCTTCTCTATACTGCCTACCTCCTTCACTATACAGTCACTATACCGCACCTCAGTCTCACATTCCCCCTCCTCAGCATACTGTGTCCTCACACTGGCCACCATGCTGCCCCTTCTCTATACTGCCTACCTCCTTCACTATACAGTCACTATACCGCACCTCAGTCTCACATTCCCCCTCCTCAGCATACTGTGCCCTCACACTGGCCACCATGCCGCCCCTTCTCTATACTGCCTACCTCCTTCACTATACAGTCACTATACCGCACCTCAGTCTCACATTCCCCCTCCTCAGCATACTGTGCCCTCACACTGGCCACCATGCCGCCCCTTCTCTATACTGCCTACCTCCTTCACTATACAGTCACTATACCGCACCTCAGTCTCACATTCCCCCTCCTCAGCATACTGTGCCCTCACACTGGCCACCATGCCGCCCCTTCTCTATACTGCCTACCTCCTTCACTATACAGTCACTATACCGCACCTCAGTCTCACATTTCCCCTCCTCAGCATACTGTGTCCTCACACTGGCCACCATGCTGCCCCTTCTCTATACTGCTTATGTTCCCCACTACCCAGTCTCTATTCTATGCCCCTCACACTTTTCTCCACCAATACTCTCCACTTACAATTTTCTCCCACCATACTGCTGCCTCACACTTTTTAATGGTGCCCCCCTGATTGCCGTGCAGGGGAACATATGCCGCATGCCCCCCAAAGGTACGCCCCTGTACAGTGTACAGGAGAATACATAACTGGTACACAATATACTGTGATACAGACATCAGAGGTTATACAATATACACATTATTATATACCATCTGATGTGTATCACACTACTCTCTCTGTACGCTGGATGTGGTATTCCATGTGCACAGATATACAATCCCCTGCACTGATCACACCTGGGCCTACAGGACAGGATGTAACATATTCTATATGTAATATGGGCCATATAGTGTAATGTGTGCTGCAGGCTCAGATGTGATCACTGCAGGATTCTGTGTAGTGATGTTTGTGCTGGAGATCAGTGTGAGTTATTGCAGGGGAGGGATGAGGCCGATGACCCGGCACTGACAGCCCGACCTGATCTGCAGCAGCTCACACTCCTGCAATAACTCACACTGATAGCAGAGTGGCCGCTGACACTATGGAATCCGGTCTGGAGTTATCAGCGGCGTCCTGCTCCCTCCTCACTGCAGTCTCCTGCCCGGCCGGCACCATGATTAATACCTCCGGTCCTCCCACAAGCTCCTCTACGGCAGGAAGAAACAGCAGCGCGGTGACGTCATCCTGGCAGACGCAGCCCACACAGCGTGCAGTGGGCGTGTCTGCAGTGTACAGTAATGGCCGGGATTGAAATACCTTAAAGGTACAGAGCGATCTTGAACCACTGTGGCATTCATAAAATGGCGGACACACAGATGGTGGTGGGGGCCCCCTTAGAGGCTCTTGTGGTGGGGGCCCCTGGGCTGAAGCCCCGTCTGCCCCGCCTATAATCCGGCCCTGCTTACAATTAAAATGGAAACAACGCTGGATAAGAAAGCAACTAATAAATCATGTAAAACAAATAAAATCATGTAAAAAATCGTGCCAAAGGACACTTAAGGAGATTAACTCCCCTTTGCACATAGGAAAGAACATTTGCCTCTTTTTGTATTTCAACTTTACCATTCAAAGGGCTGCACCATAAGAGGTTTTTAAAAAATGTATGACAATTTTGCCCATAACAATGGGTCACAAAAATCTAGGGCAGCGTACATTGCCCGGGCTATGAAGGACTTGAAAAGGACCATAAAACACTGATTTTAAATTAGGCTAAAAAGACACTGACATCGGACATAAGTGAATTAAAACAATAAATTGGCATAAAAATAGGCTAATAAAATAAATCAGAGACTTCATTAAGGCCAAAAGGTTTCAGGGTATTCAATTTATATATCCAGAAAGTCTCTTTCCTGCTGAGAGTTTCAGCCCAGGTCAATCTGTTCAATCGGTGTGATTTTAAAATCAGGATTTTTATTATGCTGTAGAACACAGTGTTTAGAAAGGCCATGTAAAAGAAAGCCCGTTTTTATATTGTGGCGATGCGAATTCAATCTGTTATGCAGTGCTTGGCTTGTTCTACCTACATACTGTTTGCCGCATATACAATCCACCAGATATATAACAAAATTTGATTGGCATGTCAAATGATTTTTTATCTTAAACAATTCCTTCCCATTGGACGCGCTTAATGAAGTTCTTCCATGGTGAATGATTTTGCAGCACAAACAGTTCCTAGAACCACATCTAAATACACCCACTGGGGCTGAAAGAAAGTTATTTGGGGTGGGCTTTGTCCTTAATTTACTGGGGGCTGATTCACCCAAATTGTTCGCTTTGGTTTTCATTTGATAATTTATTTTTCTAAACAGTAAAACTTGATACGGTTAATGGATTTAATATTTATCATGTACATGCACTTGCACAGATCTATATTTTATATATATACAAATATTTATTAAATTTTCACGTCTCTTGGAGAGCGATTGCCTTTATTAACTGATCCTTCTGAGTCACTTTATGACATCCCATCCCCATTTCTACCAAGTTCACTAGATGTATTTGGAGGAATGGTACGGTGGCTAATCCCCCGCATACTAGTAACTGTTCACAGGTTCGCACCTCTCCATTCTCTTTTTAGTCTTTTTTTATAAATTATACCTGCAAATCTAAAACTTTATATGTCACAAATGGACCACAAAAAACTTTTTTTAACAACTTTTAAATAATTTTTATTTTTATCTCATGCAGTTATTTGTGTTTTACAATAATTCGATGTATTTGATTGTGATTTTTTCCTGTATGTTCTCCACGTGTCTATGAGTCATTGCCCTGCAACAGAGTGGGTGGATGACGTCATGGCTGTCAACGTGGCAGTCTTCATCCTCCTTTATAACATTTGACTGTTAGACAGCTGCATGATTTCTTTTTTCCCTGAGGAAGGAGACGGTTCCAGTCTCTGAAACGCGTTGGAAATGCTGAAATAAAAAAGAAACCTCTTCATTAATCCTGTACCAGTGGTTTTTCAGCGCGGCTAAAACCCGTCTTCCTATTTCTATATCTTTCCAGGTCTGTCTCTTTCCAGGTCTGTCTCTTTCCCTGTCTGTCTCTTTGCCCGTCTTTCTTTTTGCCCGTCTGTCTCTTTCCAGGGCTGTCTCTTTCCAGGGCTGTCTTTTTCCAGGCCTGTCTCTTTCTCCATCTGTCTCTTTCCCCGTCTGTCTCTTTCCAGGGCTCTCTCTTTCCAGGTCTGTCTCTTTGCCCGGCTGACTCTTTTCAGGGCTGTCTCTTTCCCCGTCGGTCTCTTTCCCCGTCGGTCTCTTTCCCCGTCTCTTTCCCCGTCTGCCTCTTTCCCCGTCTGTCTCTTTCCAGGGCTGACTCTTTCCCCAGCTGTCTCTTTCCCCGGCTGACTCTTTCCCTGTCTGTCTCTTTCCCTGTCTGTCTCTTTCCCTGTCTGTCTCTTTCCAGGTCTGTCTCTTTCCAGGTCTGTCTCTTTCCAGGTCTGTCTCTTTGCCCATCTGTCTCTTTGCCCATATGTCTCTTTGCCCGTCTGTCTCTTTGTCCGTCTGTCTCTTTGCCCGTCTGTCTTTTTGCCCGTTTGTCTCTTTCCAGGGCTGTCTCTTTCCAGGGCTGTCTCTTTCCCCATCTGTCTCTGTGTCTGTCTGTCTTTTTCTGTCTCTCTATCTATGTCTCCACCGACATCATATAACCTCACGCATAAGCTTCAACTAACAGTTTATTTTGTTCCTATAGCAACCACTGACAGTTGCTATTAATAACCTATAGCTCCCACCTCCATTCAGTTTAATGGCAGCAGGATTTTAGAGACTAACTGTAAAGCACGGGGTTAAATTTTTCTGTCAAAACATAGTCTAAGACGCTCCCTGGGTCACATGAGGCGCCTGTGCAAAATTTCGTGATTGTAAATGCGACGGTGCGGATTCCTTTAGCGGACATACATACACACACACACACACACACACATACACTCAGCTTTATATATTAGATAAAGGATTTTTTGGGTGTTTGTGTTTATTTTTTTTCACTTACAGATTAGTAATGGAAGGGGTCTTATAGACGCCTCCCATTACTAATCTAGGGCTTAGTGGCAGGTGTGAGCTGACATTAACCACTTATTACCCCAATTGCCACCACTCCAGGGCAGTTGGGAAGAGCTGGGTAAAGTGCCGGCATTGTCTTATCTAATGGATGAGGCAATTCTGAATGGCTGCTGGCTGCTCTTTTTAGGCTGGGTGGGCCCCAATAAACAAGAGTCTCCCAAGCCTGAGAATACCAGCCTCCATCTGTCGGGCTTTATCATGGCTGGGTATCAAAATTTGGGGGACCGCACACTGGTTTTTTAAATTATTTAATTTTTTTTTTTTTTAAATAAAACCCGCATGCGGTTCCTCTTATTTTGATACACAGCCAAGATAAGAGCACAACGTGCGGTTGCAGCCTGTAGCTGTGTGCTTTATCTGTGCTGGGTATCATAATATGGGAGAAACTGCACCATTTTTAATTTATTTATTTTTACGCCACTCTACCGTCACCCGCAGACAGGGCCTCTGATTGGTTGCAGTCAGACGCACTCACACAGGCTGGGGGCGCGTCTGACTGCAACCAATCACAGACGTCAGGAGTGCTGGTGGGCATGAGAAGCAGAGAATATGGATGAGCAATTATCAGTGGCCCCAGAAGAAGAATGAGCGGCCGCGGGAGCACTTACAGCAGCGCCAGAGACTCAGTCAGTATGAAGTGCTTGCTCCAATTCCCCTATCCCTTCTACCACCATTTTTATGCGCCGGATTCTGGTCCCCATAGACTATCCAGATATCTAGATATCCGGGATCAATTCCAGGCTGAAAGCAGATTTTTTTTTTAATCCAGTTAGGTCCGCCGATCCCAGTTATCTGGGAGTCCACCCATCATTAACAATGACCTTTGCCCATGATCCTTAGAAGCTTGGAGCATGTCTAATGCTATTAGTTTACATGTGACTTTCATGTAAGAACAGGAAGTTAGAGTCTAAAATAGCCAGTTTGAAAACTGCAAGATTTCTTTTTTTTATTTTTAAGACAAATCTTAATATGGTAGAAAAAAAAACAATAGAAAAGAGAAAAAATAAATTGACACAAAATCTGGTATTAAACAATAGGTCATTTTTATATAACAGATTCCCTATAAGGATGCAGCTATTTTGGGCCTTGATGATAAACGTATTTTCTTAAAGGTACCATATGGGGGAACATATTATATTTGGAAAATGTATAATTCTGCTATTTAATTTCACAATGTTCACTGCAGAAATAAACATGACTTGATAGTAACCGTATTTTATTGGTCAGTACGATTACGGTAATGCATAATTTATAAAGTGTTTCAAACATTAAAATATATCTTTTTTTTGGGGGGGCATCTATTGATTAAAAATAATAAACAAATGCATATTAATCTTCCAGCACCCCTGTGGATCCAGTGCAGGCCTCTCTAGATGGAAGTAGCTGGCTCCCACTAGTTGCTGCCAGATCTGAGCTGATGGCACTGCTAAACATCTTCCACTTTTGAAGGGAAAAAGCATGATTTGACTTTCAGTTGCAGAATAAACTTGGCCAACCACGGTATCTGCAGTCCTCAATGTTGCTCATTTCCTGGAGCCTCTTCAAAAGAACCTAAACAACACCTCTTGAAACCCCAGTCTGATATGCAATCTTTGTCTGGGAGAGACCTTGCTGATGCAGTATAACTGCCTTGTGTTTTGCTTCTGTGCTCAGTCCATGTTATATTACAGTTGGCAATAAACTCTTTTCCATAACCTCACCCTGGTTGCAGAGTTTGGACTGTTCCTCACCCAGTTTTGAGCCTCCTACACTGCTTTCTATATTGGTTAATGGCTGTGTTTCAAACTACATATGAAAATGATGATCATTATCACCTATCTGGTTTAATATAGCTGTATATTTATTTTTTCAGTATCTTATGTAAGATGTTGGCAGTATATACAGTCATATCCAAAAGTTTTGAGAATGACACCAAAATTATTTTTTCACATGATCTGTTGCCCTCTGGTTTTTAATTGTGTTTGTCTGATGTTTACATCACATACAGAAATATAATTGTAATCATATTATGAGTACCAAAAGGTTATATTGACAGAATGAGTTAATGCAGCAAGTCAATATTTGCAGTGTTGACCCTTCTTCTTCAGGACCTTTGCAATTCTCCCTGGCATGCTCTCAATCAACTTCTGGACTAAATCCTGACTGATAGTTGTCCATTCTTGCATAATCAATGCTTGCATTTTGCCAGAATTTGTTGGTTTTTGTTTGTCCACCCGTCTCTTGATGATTGCCCACAAGTTCTCAATGGGATTAAGATCTGGGGAGTTTCCAGGCCATGGACCCAAAATCTCTATGTTTTGTTCCATGAGCCATTTAGTGATCACCCTTGCTTTATGGCAAGGTGCTCCATCATGCTGGAAAAGGCATTGTTGGGCGCTCTTGGACAGTTGGGAGAAGTTGCTCTTGGAGGACATTCTGGTACCATTCTTTATTCATGGCTGTGTTTTTAGGCAATACTGTGAGTGAGCCAATTCCCTTGGTTGAGAAGCAACCCCACACATGAATCGTTTCAGGGTGCTTAACAGTTGGCATGAGACAAGACTGGTGGTAGCGCTCACCTCTTCTTCTCCTAATAAGCTATTTTCCAGATGTCCCAAACAATCGAAAAGGGGATTCATCTGAGAAAATGACTTTACCCCAGTCCTCAGCAGTCCACTCCCTGTACCTTTTGCAGAATATCAGTCGGTCCCTGATGTTTTTTATGGAGAGAAGTGGCTTCTTTGCTGCCCTCCTTGAAACCAGGCCTTGCTCAAAGAGTCTCCGCCTCACAGTGCGTGCAGAAGCACTCACACCAGCCTGCTGCCATTGCTGAGCTAGTTCGGCACTGCTGGTAGTCCGATCCCGCAGCTTAAACAGTTTTAAGATACGGTCCTGGCGTTTGCTGGTCCTTCTTGGGCGCCCTGGAGCCTTTTTGGCAACAATGGAAGCTCTCTCCTTGAAGTTCTTGATGATGCGATAGATTGTTGACTGAAGTGCAATCTTTGTAGCTGTGATACTCTTCCCTGTTAGGCCATTTCTGTGCAAAGCAATGATGGCTGCACGTGTTTCTTTAGAGATAACCATGGTTAACTGAAGAGAAACAATGATACCAGGCACCAGCCTCCTTTTAAAGTGTCCAGTGGTGTCATTCTTACTTAATCATTACTGATTGATCGCCAGCCCTGTCCTCATCAACACCCACACCTGTGTTAATGGAACAATCACTAAAACAATGTTAGCTGCTCCTTTTAAGGCAGGAATGCAATGATGTTGAAATGTGTTTTGGGGGTTAAAGTTCATTTTCTTAGCCAATATTGACTTTGCAAGTAATTGCTGTTAAGCTGATCACTCTCTATGACATTCTGCAGTATATGCAAATTGCCATTGGAAAAACTTAAGCAGTAGACTTTGTAAAAATTAATATTTGTAGCATTCTCAAAACTTTTGGCCATGACTGTATAATAACACGTGATTTTTTAATAGGATTTGGCCATTTATTTCGTTAACAGTTTAGCAACATATAAGGACCATGCTGGACTTTATCTATGTGTTAGGGCCAGGTGGACGGGCAGACCCAGGATGTGGATCCACTGGGCTGAACACCTCACCGAAGGCAAGGTGTCCGGTAGCCGGAGCACTACAGGTAGCAGGACAGTCCGTTGAAAGGGGTGGAGTGTAGAAGTCCCTGGGACCACGGAGTCACTGAAGGTAGTCCGGGTGACGGAGCTCAGGTTCGGAGGCCGAGATGTTGTCAGGCAGAGTCCGGAACCGACGGAGCGAGAAGACGGGTCACCACAGGGATCAGAGATGATATGTACTGACGGGATGGCGGACAGTCACCGTTCGGGGTTTGGGAATCGTCAGGACCGGATGGCGAGGCAGGAGCGGCTCTAGGAGAGAGATAGGTAAGTATACCAGAAGACACAAGGAGACCTGACTCCTAGCTTAGCAAAACACGAAGAACAGGCCCCGTCCACTTGGAAAGGATCCCCCTATATACCCAGTACCTGATCCTTCAATATCCTGTTGGAGGACACTGGCCCTTTAAGAAAGGGTCAATGACCGCGCGCGCCCTAATGCGCATGCGCGAGGCCCGGGTGCCAGAAGCCAGGGCAGGGAGCGGTGAACAGGAGGCAGGAGAGCCGGGCTGGAGCAAAGCTGCCGACTGGCGCCGGGAGCGGGGACCGGGCCGCCTGGGGACTGCAGGTGATGGGGCCTGGAAGCTGTGGAGCGGTGGACGCCTGACAGAGGAACTGGGGAGCGAGGCAGGGAAGCCGGGGAGCGTGGCAGGGGAGCCGGGGAGCGAGGCAGGGGAGCCGGGGAGCGTGACACTATGTGAGAAAACAATGTAGCATTGGTGATATCTATTTCAATGTTTTGCCCTACATCATGAAGCTTTGACTTTTCCCCTAATCATTTTACTCTTTCCTATACTTATCTGCACAAAAAGTAACTTGATAGTGTTATTTAGGATTTCACCATTTTCTATCAAGTCATCATTTAAACAGTTGAGCTCAAACAAAGGTCAGTATTTTTAATTAGCTATATTTTAAAATATTTCTATTGGATCTAATTAAAAAAAAGAGTTGTTACTGTGATTACGTCTGTTGCTTTCCAAATCTGAATATTTATCAGGGTGCCCAATGCCTCTCATTATTGAGAAGGGTTAAATTATGCTTTGTTTAAAAACAGCGCCACACATGTCTACAGGTTGTGCCTGGTATTGCAGTTCACCTCTATAGAAGTTAATAATACTGAACTGTAACAACAGTAAACTGTTGAGCCAACAGATGGATCATTCTGTGAAGGTAGAATGAGTTAATATTTGGTAAATCATTCTCTGTGACTTATCGCCGATTTCAGTTTAGGCTGGTACAGGACTATTGGCACGCTACCGGATAAATTACATTTCATAAAACCTCTGCCTGCATCATACAAGAAGATTATTTGTATATGTAGAAATGAGAAAGTCCTTGTATCTACTGAGAGCATTAAATGAAATAGAAATATTTCATTTATATGTAAATAATATTCTACCCGCATCTGAGGACGGATCAGTGTACATAGACTACTGAGTATGTAGGTCCAAGATTTGACAACTCAAAACGAGCGATTATTTTTATAGCTCTACATAGACAACAAGAAAAAAAGAAAAAACTGAATCTCCAAATAAAACATAGCAAATGTGAACAGGTGCCAATTGCTATAACTACACAAAACATAAACAAAAGGATACAGCAGTACTCTGTAAGTGCCAAGACATATAGAATATATGAAATTTAAACTGCATTAATGCTATATAGAATATACTAAGAAAAATGACAGTTCCTAGTGCAAAAACCTGAGAGTTATTGTATGCCCATCAACCGTGGCAAGGTGACCTTTCTTTGATGGTACCCACAGTCAGACAGAATAGGAGGCTGTCTACATCTCCAATGTATACTGAAAAAACAACAACCTGCATCTCCAAGTAAAACATAGCAAATGTGAATAGATGCCAAATTCTATAACTACACGAAACACAAAAGAATACAGCAGCACTCTGTGAGCGCTAAGACATATGGAAACATAGAATATATGAAATGTAAACTGAATTAATGCTATATAGAATATACTTAGAAAAATTAAGGTTTTTTTGCTCAAAAATTTGCCATTTCTTCTGTGTCCGTCAACCAAAGCAAGGTGACATTTCTTTGATGGGACTCTATACTAGTGTCATGTCTCTCCTGAACTAAAAGTCTACAAATATAGTGCCCAGGAGAGAAGGGCCATAAAATCTTTGAAAACCAGCAAAGAAATCATCATTAAACCTGCAGACAAGGGGGTGACGGGGGTGCAATAGTCATGATGAACAAATCAGACTACATGAAGGAAGCACACAGACAACTGATGGACACACGCCACTATAAAAAATTGGAGTCTGACCCTACACAGGACTATTACAAGGAACTTAACAAGTTTGTCTCTTGTCTGCCTGACATATCCTCAACAGCTGATGAACTGATACCGGTAAGTCCAAGAATAGGCACATTCTACATGCTTCACAAAATTCACAAATCTGGAAACCCAGGAAGACCCATCATTTCATGTGTGGGCACCCTCACTGAACAAGTCTCTGGATGGGTAGAGGGTTTCCTTTAACCCTTGGTAAGGGATACAACCAACTACATCCAGGACACTACTGACCTATAGAAAAAATTATCAGCAATAGGTCCTCTACCAGAGGGAACCATCCTTGCCACCATGGATTTGGAATCCTTGTGCTCGAAAATTCCACATCATGGATTGAATGCCTGCAAAGTCTTCCTGGAAAATACAGGAACTGATGCCGATTCTGTAGTGAAGCTTACAAAATTCATCCTCACCCATAATTACTTTACATTTGACAATAACATATATCTACAGGAGACTGGGACTGCAATGGAAAGCAAAATGGCACCACAATATGCAAATCTTTTCATGGCCAAGCTTGAGAGTGACTTTTTATCCTCTTGTCCTATCAGGCCTCTGTCCTACTATCGTTACATTGACGATATTTTAATCATCTGGACAGAGACTGAGGAGCAGCTGAAGACCTTCCATGAACACTTTAATCAGTTTCATCCCACCATCAACCTAACACTCCTGCACTGAAATCAACTTCTTGGACACTATCATTAACCTACGGAACAATGAAATAGAGATATCCCTGTATAAGAAGCCAATTGACCATCCAACATACCTGAAATGGGACAGTTTTCATCCAAAACACATAAAAAACTCTATTGTATACAGTCAGGCCATCAGGTACAATCGGATATGTTCCAACAGTACACATAGAGACAATCACCTTGAAGGCCTCAGAAAGACCTTTCTGAATCAAGGCTACCACCCAAGAACAATTGAAAACCAGATTACAAGAGCCACCAGAATATCAAGAAACCATCTCCTACATTATAATACTAAAGAAGAAAACAACCGGGTCCCTCTTGTAATCACCTACAATCCACATCTGGAGGTGTTAAGAGGAGCTACACGGAAACTACATCCATTACTGCAAAAAGATGCCCGGTTAAAATCTATTTTTCCAGACCCCCCACTTCTGTGTTTTAGACAGCTCCCAAATATAAGAAGCATCATTGTCAGAAGCTCCCTGTCCCCTCCAACAACAAGAGGAACACTTCCCTGCAACCAGAAAAAATGTAAGACCTGTCCATTTACCGTATTTTTCGGACCATAAGACGCACTTGTTTCCCCCCAAATGTTGGGGGAAAGTTGGGGGTGCGTCTTATGGTCTGACTGTGGCTGCGGGGAATGAGGTGCTGCGGTGGAGCGGGTCATCGGGGGCACAAGCAGGCTATGGCAGCCTGCTCGTGACCACGTGAGCCCGCTCATTACATATGCACGCCCATCCTCCCGCCCATTTCTCAGCGCAGAAGCCGGCGCTGACAGGTGGGCGGGAGGACGAGCGGGGACGCGCGCATAGTAAAGAGCCGACCCGCATGATCACCCCTGGGAATTACAGCCTGGAGTGATCATGTGCGGCTGTATTCACTGCCCCCCGCGCGTCATCATCAGCGCGGGGTGCAGTGAATCAGTGCACTCACCCGTCCCAGTGTGTGGAGCTGTTCCCCTGCAGCACGCAATGTCTTCCTGTCTGTGCCGGTCAGGTGATCTGTGCTGGTCAGCTGATCAGCACAGACAGGAAGACATCGCATGCTGCAGGGGAACGGCTCCACACACACAGGTCAGTGGTGCAGAGAGGAAGATGATCGGCTGCAGGGAGTGAGGAAAAGGTGAGTATAAACGTTTGTTTTTTTTTCTCTGTGCTATAGGATACAGGCCATATACCAGGATGGTATATGAGCACGATGGGGGCATATAGCAGGATGGGGGGTATATGATCAGGATGGGGGTATATGAACAGGATGGCAGTATATGAACAGGATGGATGGGGGAATATGAACAGGATGGATGGGGGGTATATGAACAGGATGGGGGTATATGAACAGGATGGGGTATATGAACAGGATGGATGGTGGAATATGAACAGGATGGGGGTATATGAACAAGATGGCAGTATATGAACAGGATGGATGGGGGAATATGAACAGGATGGGGGTATATGAACAGGATGGATGGGGGGTATATGAACAGGATGGGGGTATATGAACAGGATAGGAGTATATGAGCAGGATGGCAGTATATGAACAGGATGGATGGGGAATATGAACAGGATGGGGGTATATGAACAGGATGGCAGTATATGAACAGGATGGATGGGGGTATATCAACAGGATGGGGGTATATGAACAGGATGGGAGTATATGAGAAGGATGGATGGGGTATATGAACAGGATGGGGGTATATGAACAGGATGGGGGTATATGAATAGGATGGGGGAATATGAGCAGGATGGATGGGGGAATATGAGCAGGATGGATGGGGGAATATGAGCAGGATGGATGGGGGGTATATCAATAGGATGGGGGTATATGAACAGGATGGGGGAATATGAGCAGGATGCTGGTATATAAGCAGGATGGGGTATATGAGCAGGATGGGGGTTTATAGCAGGATCATATACAAGGCAGGAGGATCATTACCAGGATGGGGTACCTTAGTAGAGAATTTGGGGACATTACCCCCATAATAGTGTCAGCAGCAGATCCTCGCCCCATAACAGTGTGTCATGACCACATTTTTTTGCTTAAAGTTTTTTTTCCTATTTTCCTCCTCTAAAACCAGGGTGCGTCTTATAGTCCGGTGCGTCTTATAGTCCGAAAAATACGGTATATTGACAACGGACAAGATAAAGATTCCCAGATCACATAAGGACTACAAGATCCCAGGTACCTTCAGCTGCACCACAACTAATGTGGTGTACTTAATTATATGTACTTAATGTCCAACTGGGGGTTTGTATGTAGGGAAGACAGGACAACAGCTCAGGATAAGGATGAATTCTCACCGCCACACAATTAGAGAAAAAAGGATAGATCTATCTGTGGCCAAACATTTTTGTAACCCAGACCACAGCATCATGGACATTAAATTTCTGGTATTGAAAGGAAATTTCAAGTCCCAGAGAGATAGGAGACTATGGGAGTACAAACTTATGATGACCTTTGACACATTCAGAGCAGGAATGAATGTGTCACATAGATTCATGTCTTTTTACATCAATTAAGAGATGTGCTCCTCAAACCATCTGGAGGCATCACAGCTCTGGACCAGACCCTAATCAGAGGACAATAAAACTTTCACACTGAACTGTAGCAATATTTATGGCCACAACAGTTTGTCCTCTTGCCATAGTGATAGTTCTGCTTCACATAACTTGTTTTATTTATTGCCCCATTCTATGTGCTGTTGTGTATAAATATGTGACTCTTCAGATTTTGTGTTATATTGAGCCTGAAAAAGAGACCTGAGTAGTCTCGAAAGCTTGCTATTATTACCATCTTTTCAGTTAGCCATTAAAAGGTATCAACCACTGAGGACTTCAGTTCTTTTAAACAATTTTTTTACAAATATATAGGCAGATAGAATCTGGCTCTAATGGGCGGAGAGCACAGTCAGAATAGGAGGCTGTCTATGCCTCCAATATATACTGCAAAAAAAAAACAACAACTGCATCAACTAAAGCAAAGCAAGTGTGAACAGGTGTCAACTTCTATAACTACTCGAAACACAAACCAAAGAATAGGAAAATATATACTGCAAAAAAACCACCATCTCAAAATAAAACACGGTCCAAGATTTGAAAAGTCAGTAGGAGCTACTATTTTTATAGGACTACATACAATAGGAGTTGTGTAATAATAACCAATGACATCTATAAAAGGTCCCCCTTCTGCTCTATGTAATGTATAATACTGTTGTTCTCTTATATGGCAGAGTGGCCTTTGAGTCTCCTTGGCCATTGAAGGTCAGGGTGCGAATTTTACCTTCGATCCCCTCTGGTTCCTCCAAGCAAACGTTTCTCCCACCATAACAGGACACGATGGTCTAGTTTGTTACCTTAGCCCTATAGAAGTCGCCCAATACTTTCTTATTTGGAAAGGTATAACCCTCAGAGAGATTGACGATATCTGTGCTGGGACCCACTCTGTCACATCAGATGCATGGGCTGCCCTTCACCATACACAAGCAAGGTCATATACTTGAAGTTACCTATAAATATTAGTTGTAATGTTCTGTACTAAGATTTGCCTTGTGTCCAGCATTGCAATGACTCGTTATTTTCTCATGTGCACACTCCGATTAGCAATGCTTCCTCAGTTACTGATTCCCTTGTGACTATACAAAGTCAGTCAATGATTTCTAAGGCACATGTTTCTGTTTCCAAGTGAATACCAATTCTTGGCACAGTTCTATTTTAAGATTCTTGTATCTACCTTATCCATTCACATCCCCTGACTTCTAAGGTGCTGTGATGCATAATGTCCTCCTCCTCCCCTAATCCTGCAGCTGTCCTACTCTCTGCATCACCACTGCAGCATTCTCATCACATACACACCCATCCTGCGTCCTGGCCTCTCATCTTCGTGGAGCTCCTCTTATTCTAACTCGTCAAAAGATGCTTTTGCGGCATGTCAGTCTTGTTTCACTAACGCAGAAAACCTACACAGGGATAGGTCTGCTTGTTATGCAATATTGCAACGTCTCCCTGTGGAAGGCAGAACCTTGATCATTTCTCATGGTGTCATTATTTTTTCACATTAACCCCTTGACTATCAGATGAGACAGTAATTTGTTCCATAATATTTAGCATGCCCATTTACTAAAATACATAGGAAAGTTTGAAGTTGGCCATTCTCCATGTCATTGCCAATTAGGATGACATTGCACCATAAATCTCCGCATCCTGTAGTGGATATTAAATCAATGTGTCACATTTGATTTTTGCTGGTCATTTCATGCCCGCGATATAAACCACAAAAAAAAAATTCAGCAGCACAATGTTAATGGTTAAGTGATATTCGATACCAGGTAGAACCTCTTGACTACAGATTTTCCCTTGTCATTCGAAGATCTACAGGGTGGTGGAGAAATACTAAAATGATATGGTAGAGAATGTAGTAGAAAGCATTTCTGTTGTTATACTGTATAAAATAGGTGATACATAAAAGCTTGCTTATAATGCAATGCATAAAAGAAAGCAGATGTCACACAGTTTCAGACTTGACAAGTACCAGCATGGAAAACGAAAAGAATGAAACAGCATTGTACGTAATGTATCCAGTGTATTCACATCCAAGATGCAACTTTTCGGCTACATTTCAGTACAGCCTTCATCAAGCATGATGGACAGTCAGGACTGTGGTCTGTCAGGTTGCTTGTGCCCTATTTTTTCATAGGAGGACTAGTAGTGCTGTTCTTCTTTTTTCTTTAAGTACCAGTATGGGAAACTGGCGGGGAATATCTGGTTCCGTTGACATCTCCATAGAAGACAAGACTTATCATCATCATAGTTTTTAAGGTTGAAGGGAGACTCTAAGTCCATCTAGTTCAACCCGTAGCCTAACATGTTGATCCAGAGGAAGGCAAAAAAACCCCAATGTGGCAAACAAGTTCCAATGGGGAAAAAATTTCCTTCCTGACTCCACATCCGTCAATCAGACTAGTTCCCTGGATCAATACCCTGTTATAAAATCTAATATACATAACTGGTAATATTAAATTTTTCAAGAAAGGCGTCCAGGCTCTGCTTAAATGTTAGTAGTGAATCACTCATTACAACATCATGCGGCAGAGAGTTCCATAGTCTCACTGCTCGTACAGTAAAGAATCCTCGTCTGTGATTATGATTAAACCTTCTTTCCTCAAGACGTAGCGGATGCCCCCGTGTTCCAGTCGCAGGCCTAGGTGTAAAAAGATCTTTGGAAAGGTCTCTGTACTGTCCCCTCATATATTTATACATTGTGATTAGATCTCCCCTAAGCCTTCGTTTTTCCAGACTAAATAACCCCAAGTTTAATAATCTGTCTTGGTATTGCAGCCCACCCATTCCTCTAATAATCTTGGTCGCTCTTCTCTGCACCCTCTCCAGTTCAGCTATGTCCTTCTTATATATCGGTGACCAGAATTGTACACAGTATTCTAAGTGCGGTCGCACTAGTGACTTGTACAGAGGTAGAACTATATTTTTTTCATGAACACTTATACCTCTTTTAATACATCCCATTATTTTATTAGCCCTGGCAGCAGTTGCCTGACACTGTCCACTAAAGTGAAGTTTACCATCCACCCATACACCCAAGTCTTTTTTTGTGTCTGTTTTACCCAGTGTTCTACAATTAAGTACATAATCATAAATGTTATTTCCTCTACCCAAGTGCATGACCTTACATTTATCTACATTAAACTTCAATTGCCACTTCTCAGCCCAATCCTCCAATTTACATAAATCTCCCTGTAATATAAAATTATCCTCCTCTGTATTGATTACCCTGCAGAGTTTAGTATCATCTGCAAATATTGAAATTCTACTCCGCATGCCCCCAACAAGGTCATTTATAAATATGTTGAAAAGAAGCGGGCCCAATACTGACCCCTGTGGTACCCTACTATGAACTGAGACCCAGTCCGAGTACGTACCATTAATAACCACCCTTTGTTTCCTATCACTGAGCCAGTTTTTAACCCAGTTACACATATTTTCCCCTATCCCCATTATTCTCATTTTATGTACCAACCTTTTGTGTGGCACCATATCAAAAGCTTTTGAAAAGTCCATATACACAACATCCACTGCATTTCCCTGGTCCAGGCTTGAACTTACCTCTTCATAGAAGCTGATCAAATTAGTTTGACAGGATCGATCCCTCATAAATCCATGTTGATACTCTGTCATAAGGTTATTTTTCTTGAGATACTCCAGTATAGCATCTCTCAAGAAACCCTCAAGGATTTTACCAACCGTAGAGGTTAAACTTACCGGCCTATAATTTCCCGGCTCAGTTTTTGTCCCCTTTTTGAATATTGGCACCACATTTTCTATGAGCCAGTCCTGCGATACCGACCCTGTTATTAAGGAATCTGAGAAGATTCAAAATAATGGTCTATCTATCACAGAACTCAATTCCTGTAGTACTCTGGGGTGTATGCCATCCGGGCCCGGAGATTTGTCAACCTTAGTGATTTCGAGGCGGCGGCGTACTTCCTGCTGGGTTAAGCAGGTAATATTCAAGGGTGAATTTATGGCATCACTGGTCATGTCATTTGCCATGGCATTTTCTTGTATAAAAACCGTAGAAAAAAAGTCATTCAGCAGGTTGGCTTTACCCTCATCCCCTTCCACCATTTCACCAAGACTATTTTTAAGGGGGCCAACACTATCACTTTTCAGTTTTTTACTGCTTATGTAGTTAAAGAATATTTTAGGATTATTTTTACTTTCTCTCGCAATGAGTCTCTCTGTCTCAAACTTAGCTAACTTAATTTGCTTTTTACATATTTTATTTAATTTTCTATAATTATATAATGCCTCATCACTACCTACCCTCTTTAATTCTTTTAAGGCTTTCTGTTTTTCTTTTATTGCTTCCCTTACAGCTCTATTTAGCCATAGGGGTTTCCTCCTATTTCTAGAATGTTTGAGATTCTAGAAATCTCAATGGGACTTATTGAGCCAGTGGACAAATCTCAATGGGACTTATTTCCCATGAGAACTTTTAATCTGTGGAGTACCTTACCTCAGAACCTGGTGACAGCGAAAAAGTCTTAAATGTTTTTCTAGAAGAAAATATCATAAATGATTATGTAAATTTATACATTTCTTTTCTGAATATTTGAGCTAGTGAATCGACAATTGAGATTAGGAGGGAAAGATTACCTTTTCTGGAGCAGACCATATCATGCAGTGTGGTTCTACATATATCCTTTCCTTTTATCCTTTCACATCCCTCAGAAGAACTTCATGGAAATTTGCCCTCTTTCAACCATATAAAGAAAAAAAATAAAATATGTATATATTAAACTCTTCAATTATTGTGCACTCACTACCGATCGAGCACATACTCTTAAGGGCAGATATGAGGTCAACCTCTACCTGCTGGGAGGCACGATCACCGCCTGCAATACATTATGGTACCACGACATACAACAAATAAGGTACGGGCACCTTGATATTTGAGTATGTAAGCCTTCCAACCACTATCACACCATCTTCTGTAAGACCAACTGCTTTGGAAGATGCCTATACGGTACTCACCCAACAAGAAAAGAGGCTGCTCGACACTATCATGAATACATGAAAGGAAAATGCCCAACCGAATATCATGGGGTGGACGCAATCTGGTCTGATCAAGATAGCATTGTCCCTTTGTAGTTGCTGGTGTCTCGAAAACATACCAGTTCTGGCTCAGATTTATCCTCAATAACTATACATTTATCGTGCACCACCCTCAACATAATATCTGACCACACTTAAATGAGCTCAGGGAAGAAAGTTAGCAATCTCTCAAAAGTCAGATGTTACAAGTCAACAGCTTCCCCATTCACTGAAAGTATAAGTCAAACATCCCCTACCCTGGCCAAAAATATATGTTTTGAACCATCTAACCTGCAAGCGGATAGTTTTATTGTCCAATTTCAAAGACCCTTAAAGAATAACCCACTAGAGCAATTTACAAAAGGGGTAAAGAACCTCTTAAACTCTAAGGGCCCTAAAAAATGCCCGACAGCTCCCAAAAAGAGAGTTGCATAAAATGGTGACAAAGCCAGTGGCATGTAAAAGTTTGGGCACCCTTGGTCAAAATTACTGTTATTGTGAAAAGAGAAGCAAGTTGAAGATGAAATGATCTCTAAAAGGCATGAAGTTAAAGAAGACACAATTAATTTGTATTTTTGAAAAAAAAAAAATCTTTAATCTTTTACATTTTTAAATTAACAAAAAAGGAAAATGGGCCGATGCAAAAGTTTGGGCACCCAGCATGGTTAGTACCTAGTAGCACCCTCTTTGGCACGTATTACAGCTTGTAAACACTTTGTGTAGCCAGGCAAGAGTCTTTCCATTCTTGATTGAGAGATTTTCATCCATTCTTCCTTGCAAAAGTCTTCCAGGTGTGTGAGATTCCTGAGTCGTCTTCCATGCACTGCTCTTTTGAGGTCTAGCTACAGATTTTCAATTATGTTCAGATCAGAGTACTGTAAGAGCTATTGTAAAACCTTCACCTTGTCCTTTTTGAGGTAGTCTGTTGTGAATTTTACTGTGTTTAAGATCCTTATTAGAGATGGAACTCAAATGCTCGGGTGCTCATTACTCGAGTCGAGCAGGTCAGACGCTCTGAAAGGGCTCAACTCAAGTAACGAGTATAATGGAAGTCAATGATTGGCTCTACGCCCACATACAGCCAGCCATATACAGAGATTAAATTTGGGGAGGGCTGTGTTTTTTTTTTATTTTGGACACTACATCCAAAAACATTGTTTTAACCCCCAGTGCAAGAGCCATTCAAAGACTGCAAATAGCTCACACTGGGGTGCCTGCTCACATTATGCAGTGAAGCAAGCCTGTGCTTTGTGTTCGTTTTTTCCAAGCACCCTTGATATTTTGCTGAGCACCCCGACACTCAATCGAGTGTCCAGCAGTGGTGAGCATGCTCACCCATCATTAATCATTATCCACTTGTAGAACCTTTAAATCTTCAGCTTTTTTACAGATGGTGTTTGCATCAAGAATTTGTTGAAATTTCATTGAATCCATTCTTCTTCCCTCTACCTGTGAAATGTTCCCCATGCCATTGGCTAATTGGCTACAACACAACCCCAAAGCATGATTGATCCACCCCCATGCTTAACGGTCAGCGAAATGTTCTTTTCCTGAAATTCTGTGCCCTTTTTTCTCTATATTGTGGCCAAAGAGTTCTATTTTAACCTCATCGATCCACAGAACTTATTTACAAAATGCATCAGGCTTGTTTAGATATTCTTTTGCATGCTTATGATGCTGGTTTTTATGGTGAGGAAGCAGGAAAGGTTTTCTTTTGATGACTTTTCTATGAAGGCCATATTTGTGCAGATGTCTCTGGATAGTAGAACAATGTACCACAACTCTAGAGTCTGTTAAATCTTCCTGAAGTGTTTTTTTGCAGTCAAGAGGGGGTTCTGGTTTGCCTCTCTAGTAATCCTATGAGCAGCTCTCACAGAAATTTTGCTTGGTCTTCCAGACCTTATCCTGACCTCCGCTGTTCCTGTTAACTTCCATTTCTTAATTACATCTTGAGCTGGGGAAAGAACAACTTGAAACCACTTTGCTATATTCCTATAGCTTTTTCCTGATTTGTGGTCCTCGACAATTTTCATTATCAGAGTGCTAGGCAGCTGCTTAGAAGAACCAATGGCTGCTGTTTTGTGGCACAAGGTTAAAGGAGGCGGAGTTTTATAAAGCTGTGAAATTAGCCTCACCTGGCCTTTCCTAATAATGATAGTGAACAAGTCATAATCCTAACAGGCTAATTAAGGTCCGAAACCTTGGTCAAAGTTATATGAGCACAGAAATCTCCAAGGGTGCCCAAACGTTTGCATTAGCCCATTTTTATTTTTTTTTATTTTTAAAATGTAAAAGATTAATTTTTATATTTTTTTGCCTAAAATAGAAAGGAAATGTGTTATCATGTAGCCTTAACATTGCATGCTATGAAGTCCTTAGAAAGATTAGTGCTTGCTCACTTGAGTCCTAGGGCAAGGGCTTTTGCGGACCCCCTACAGTTTGCTTACCGGAATACATTGGGGATGGACGATGCTGTTATGTCTCTGTTACTTACAGTACAATAATTTTTGGACAATGATGGAACCACTGTGATTGCAATGTTCTTTGATTTCTCGATTGCATTTAACATTCTACAGCCACTCTTACTACGCAAAAAGATGAAAGATATGAATATGGAGGAGGGGATGAGAAATCGGATAACTGACTACCTGTCAGACAGGCCACAGTTTGTGCACATGGGAGTGGCACTGTCACGTAGATTATTGAGCAGTGTTGGTGCCCCTCAGGGAACGGTTTTGATGTCCTTTCTAGTCACGCTGTATACAGCAGATTTTCAGTATAAATCTGACTTTTGCCATCTTCAGACATTCTCGGATGACTCCATGGTAGTTATGTATTAAGAGGGACCTGGGTGATGAGGAATATAGAACAGTGGTGACGGGTTTTGTGGACTGGTACCATGCAAACTATTTACAGCTAAACATAAAGAAAACTAAGGAGTTGGTGGTGAACTATAGCAGGAGAAAGATGGAATGTTTACCTGTCACTATTGGTGGTTACAAATTTTTGGGGGTCCACCTGGACAGCAAATTAGATTGGAGGTGCCGTACAGAGAGGGTCTACAAGAAGGGGATGAGCAAACTGTGCTTTCTAAGTAAACTAAGGTCATTTAATGTGTGAGGCAAAATGTTAGAAATTTCTACCAGTCTGTAGTAGCAAGTGCCATCTTTTTTGTAATTTCATACTGGGGAAGTAGTGTGTCTGATGCTAATAATCTCAATAAGCTCATCAACAAGGCAAAGTCGGCAGTGGGACGCCATCTTGACACTTTTGAGGAGGTAGTGAAGAAAAAAGTCTGAAGAAATGTATGGTGGTAATGAACAATAATGCCATTATTATATGACCTGTTCATGAGACACAGGAGCACAGTAACCGTCTAATCCTTCTAAGGTGTAAGGAAAGATACAGGAAATCGATTGTGCCGACTGCTATGGGAATGTACAACAATTGCCTAAGTGTGAATTCATCAAAATGAATGTTGTTTTATTAGTTTACCAATGGCGTATGACATGTAATGTATAATATTGTTATGTCAACTCTACCGTCTTGTTTTGTTAATTAAGTAATTCATGTTCTGGTTTATGTTGTGCAGCTGTGATACTATAATTTCCCTCGAGATTAATAAAGTGTATTGAATCGAATCGTATCTTTAACTTCATGCTTTTTAGAGATCATTTCATCTTCCACTTGCTTAACTCTTCACAATAACCGTAATTTTGACCAGGGGTGCCCAAACTTTTACATGTCACTGTATATACAGTATATCACAAAAGTTAATATACCCCTCACATTTTTGTAAATATTTTATTATATCGTTTCATGGGACAACACTGAAGAGGTGACCCCTTGATACAATGTAAAGTAGTCAGTGTCCAACTTGTATAACAGTGTAAATTGGGTGCCCTCTAAATAACTAAATACACAGCCATTACTATCTAAACCACTGGCCACAAAAGTGAGTACACCCCTAAGTAAAAATGGACAAATTGTGCCCAAAATAGCACTTTTTTCTCCCCGGTGTCATGTGACTCAATGCTGCTACAAGGTCTCAGGTGTGAATGGGGAGCAGGTGTGTTACATTTGATGTTATCTCCATTACACAGTTTGAGGGCTACTGTGGGACCATCGTACAGCAAGAGGGCCATTGTACAATATGATAGGCATGTGGGGCCATTATAAAGTTTGAAGTTTACCTTGCGGGGCCATCCTATATTGTGGTGACTACCGTAGTGTCCATTATATAATATGGGAGCTTATGCGGGGGCCATTAAACAGTATGAAGGCTACTGTGGGTGCTATTGTACAGTGTTGTGGTCATCACATTGTGCGTTGACTACTGTAAGGTCATTAGACTGTGTTTTGAGGAGCTATGGGCTCACCATACTATGTATAAGGGAGGTGTGGCCCCATAAACCTGCATGAAGGGGCGCTGTGGGGAAATCATACTGTGTATTGGGTGAACATTTAAGAAGCATTATTGCTATAGTATTGTGAAGGTCAACGGTGCACAGGAGCATTATTATTTTTCAGTGGAAAAATGTGGGTACAGTTTTCTAGGGCACTTGCACAAGTCATTAATATTTTTGGAAAACTTTTACCATCTAGGGGACACAAAGGAGGAATTTTACTATATAAGAGCAGTGATGGGCATTATTATGTGGGACAAGAGGAGCACTGTTATTGTACCACACACAGGTGCAGTAATATGGGCACATACAACAGCAGTAACTCAATATTCGGTAGCAGCAGGATGAGGAGTTTGTGCAGGTTGGTAATTGATGGGGACGGTGCTGAAAATTTGAAAACTCAAATGTGTCTTTGTTGTAATCTCTGCAGATCATTTGTGGCCAGAGAAGTTGTCATGTCGATCTGGGCCAGATGAAAGAAATGGGAAAAGTGAACAACTCCATCAGATAAAACATCAGTTCTAATCATCTATAACTGTAATGCAATCACTTACATGTTTTGCAGCACTAATATCCACCACTACATGGTCAGCATATAGCGGAATTTGTATACAGATCTATTTCCAGTAACAGCATTGTCATCTGCTGAGGTTCACCTATATCTATAGTTAGGCTGCGCCACCATAGCTGTGATCAGAGTTACCTGGTTAAGGACCCACTCAGATGTTCCCAAAGTGTTTGTACAGCCATTTTTCATCATTGAAATTGCAATATGAAGATCACAATATCAATATTTTACACCTGTTAGGCAAGTTTCACACTTGCGTTGAACGGTATCCGTTGCATTGCGTTGTGGGACGGATGCAACGGATGTGTTGCATATAGTGGCACAACGGATGCAATGGATGCTGCAAAACAACGCAATTCGTTTTGTTTTTTTACAGTTTTACCGTCGGCAGACTACTGTGAACGATCAGCTGATCACTAACAGTAGTCGGCCGCCGGGTGATCAGCCGATCACTCACAGTAGCCGGCCGCCGGGTAATCAGCCGATCACTTACAGTAGCCGGCCGCCGGGTGATCAGCCGATCACTCACAGTAGCCGGCCACCGGGTGATCAGCCGATCACTCACAGTAGCCGGCCGACGGGTGATCAGCCGATCACTCACAGTAGCCGGCCGCCGGGTGATCAGCCGATCACTCACAGTAGCCGGCCGCCGGGTGATCAGCCGATCACTCACAGTAGCCGGCCGCCGGGTGATCAGCCGATCACTCACAGTAGCCGGCCGCCGGGTGATCAGCCGATCACTCACAGTAGCCGGCCGCCGGGTGATCAGCCGATCACTCACAGTAGCCGGCCGCCGGGTGATCAGCCAATCACTCACAGTAGCCAGCCGCCGGGTGATCAGCTGATCGTTCGGTCGCCGACAATGTGTGCGGGGGGCGGGGGCAGAGTGCGAAGTGGGTGGAGCCGAGCGGGGCCATGGCTGAGGACGTCAGTGCCGCGGGGACTGCATCGCTGGGGGACAGGTGAGAGTGTGTGTGTGTGTTTTGTGTGTGTTGTGTGTGAGGGAGGGAGCGGAGCGGGGAAGTGTCGGGCTCCCGGCACACGTAACCAGGGTTCCTTGGTTACCCGATGTGTACCCTGGTTACGGGTGGAGGGAGCCAGAGAGAGCATGCGCAGTGAAATCCAAAGGATTCCGCTGCTTAAAAAAAGTTACATGCTGCGTTCCTTCCGCCCGACGCAGCGTCAAAATAACGACGCTGCGTCGTCCGGCGGATGCAACGCTGACACTTGCGTTACAGTGCGTCATCCATACAAGTCTATGGAGAATAGCGCAGTGCGTTAACGGACTGCGCTATTCTCCATAGTGACGGACTCCGCTGAACGCAAGTGTGAAACTAGCCTTAATGATGTGTAAATGATGAAAATATGGAAACAAACTTTTCAACAATTCTTGATTAATTCAGTGTCATGTAGAATGTCATGTGCAGAAATACATTCCGTTACACGCCTTGGCATGTTATCACAAGTTATTAATGGTTGACTGTGGAATGTTCTGCCATGCTGAATGAACTTGTGCACATAAATAATCAAGATCCTCCGTTGGCAGCTCCCTTTGCAACTGCCAAACAATGACATCCCAGATGTGCTCGATTTGAGACACGTTAGGAAGATATATTCACGAGGGAACGTTACATCAGTCCTACTCCCGGGATTATAGTGTGGTGTGACTTAGTGTACTGTACCTGGACCCCTTTAGTCTTCATTTCAGGAACACTGATGGTTCAGCATTACATTGATTTGGTCATGGAATCAGAAGTATGGCCGTTTCTCCAAAGTGTTCTAAAAGTTGCTCTTCAACACAACAACAGGCCGCATGTTGCTTGTACTACTGTGATCATCCTGCTTGGCTTAAAAGTACTACCTTGGCTGCAGAGTCTCCGGACTTGTTTCCCATCGAACACATTTGATGACTTGCATGCCGAAGTGAATTCAGCATGGCAGAACATTCCTTAACTATTAATTTCATTTCAGCTGTACGTGTGTGTGTATCTATATGTTATTAATGGAGGAAGGAAGAGGGGTCAGTCTTTTTTATCACCTAATGTGGAGCTTTACTGTCTGCCCCATGGAGTTTTTGCCATTCTCTGAATCAACATATTAGGCTATAGGTTGAATTCAATGGACTTAAAGGGGGCTTTACACGCAACGACATATCTAACGATATGTCGTCGGGGTCACGGAATTCGTGACGCACATCCGGTGTCGTTAGCGATGTTGTTGCGTGTAACAGCTCTGAGCGACTGTTAACGATCAAAAATACTCACCTTATCGTTGATCGTTGACACGTTGTTCATTTTCAAAATCTCGTTGGTTGTTGTGGACGTAGGTTGTTCGTCGTTCCTGAGGCAGCATACATCGCTACGTGTGAGACCCCGGGAACGACGAACAACAGCTTACCTGCGTCCTCGGCAACAAGGTGGGCGTGTCGATAATGCGGCTGCTCTCCGCCTCTCCGCTTCTATTGGACGCCTGCCGTGTGACGTCGCTGTGACGCCGCATGAACCAACCCCTTAGAAAAGAGGCGGTTTGCCGTCCACAGCCACGTCGCTGGGAAGGTAAGTCCGTGTGATGGGGCCTAGCGATATTGTGTGCCACGGGCAACGATTTGCCCGTGACGCACAAACGACGGGGGCGGGTGCTTTCACGAGCGACATTGCTAGCGATGTCACTGCGTGTAAAGCAGCCTTTAGTCTACCTTCAACCTTAAAAATTATGACACTATGAATTAATTTCTATTCCAGAGTTAAATGGAAGGTGCCAGCCCCCCCAAAAAAATGTTTTCCAGCAATTGTTGTTTTTATTTCTTTTAAATATTATTGGTTTAATAGAAAAAAAAAAAATAAATATATATATATATATATATATATACACACACACACACACACACACACACACAGAGTATATTAGCATTTAAAAAATAAATAGAAATATTTAATATTTTCGACTTTTAAACACTAGGGGGAGCAGCTGCTGAAATTTACCATGAAAACAGTGTGCGACTAAACTGAATTCCGAAAACAGTAAATGTAAGCTGCATCTGCTGACGTGACCAATGTCTCGTCCTCTCCCCTTCTGGGGTTTTGCAAAAGGATAAGGGAGGATGAAGTTTAGGATCACAGTGCAGAGCCATTTCATTGGTGACTGCAAAATGAAATGAATATGTGGAAGGTGTCACCGAGGACAGTTAGCAGAGCCGATTCTGTTAGTTGGTGCTGCTCGCTGTATTATGTACTGGGGATAGATATGCAGAGTGTATCATGTGCTGCGATAATATAAGCGGACAGTAACAAGCTGGGATTACATACAGGGCTCAATGTATCACACAATGGGATTAGATACGCAGTATCTAATGTATGTAATGTGTGACACCGCTCTATCTACTTCTATGGGAGCAATGGTGTAATGTGCGCAAGTGGTGAAATATGTGACCCCATGCTCCATTCACATCTATGGGAGCAGTAGTGTAATGTATGACACCACTCCATCCACTTCTATGGGAGCAATGGTGTAATCTGTGACCCACGCTCCATCCATTTCTATGGAAGCAGTGGTGTAATCTGTGACACCGCTCCATCCACTTCAATGGGAGCAGTAGTGAAATGTATGACCCTGCTCTGTCTGTTTCTATGGAAGCAGTAATGTATTGTGTAACACCGCTCCATCCATTTCTATTGGAGCAGCGGTTTAATGTCCACCCCCTTCCATCTATTTCTATAGGAGCAATGGTGTAATCTGTGCCCCCGCTCCGTCCACTTCTATGGGATCAACGGTGTTGCAATTAGATATCAGGAAGTAGCACACGTTGGAATTACATACAGTGCTCAGCGGAGTTTATCACATGGTGGGATTAGATACACAGTATATAATGTACTTAATGTGTGACACCGCTCTATCCACTTCTATGGGAGCAGTAGTGTAATGTGTGACCCAATGCTCCATCCACTTCTTTGGGAGTAGTAGTGTAATATGTCACCCTGCTTCATCCACTTCTATGGGAGTAGTGGTGTAATATGTGACACTCTCCTTCCACTTCTATGGAACCAGTGGTGTACTCTGTGATCCCGCTCCATCAATTTCTATGGGAGCAGGGGGGTAATGTGTGACCTCACTCCCTCTATTTCTATGGGAGCAGTGGTGTAATGTGATGGACATTAGATACATGTTTCTGGGATATATCACAGATGGTGGGCATTAGATCCACATCTCTAAAGGCCCCGTTACACGCAACGACGTATCTAACGATATATCACCGGGGTCACGGATTACGTGACTCACATCCGGCATCGTTAGCGACTTTGTTGCGTGTGACACCAACGAGCGAGTATTAACAATGGAAAATACTCACCTTATCGTCCATCGTTGACACGTCGTTCATTTTCAAAAAATCATTGATTGTTCGAGGACGCAGGTTGTTCGTCGTTCCCGAGGCAGCACACATCGCTACGTGTGACACCTCGGGAACGACAAACTACAGCTTACCTGCGTCCGCCGGCAATGAGGAAGGAAGGAGGTGGGCGGGATGTTTCGGGCGCTCATCTCCGCTTCTATTGGGCGGCCGCTTAGTGACGCCGCACGAACCGCCCCCCTTAGAAAGGAGGCGGTTCGCTGGCCATAGCGACGTCGCTATGCAGGTAAGTCCGTGTGACGGCTCCTAACAATATTGTGCGCCTCGGGCAGCGATTTGCCCGTGACGCACGAACGACGGGGGTGGGTACGCTCGCTAGCGATATCGTGGCGTGTAAAGCCCCCTTAAGTTGTATCAGAGATGGTGGGCATTAAATAGCATTAAATACATGGCTCTGGGCATACAACAGTGGTATTAGAAACATGGTTCTGGGCGTATCACGCATGATTAGTATTAAATATATAACTCTTAGGGGGTATTACACATGATTGGCATTAGATACATGTCTTTGGGTGTATCACGCATGATCGCTATTAGATACATGGCTGTTGCATATTACCTATAACCACAAGTTCAATGTAAGAGGTAGTAATTAATCCAAAAAACCACCTGATTCAACTACTCTCGTAAAAATACACTTTATTCATTAAATGCTTAAAAACAGAACAATTGGAATGTTCTCTCTTTTTTATCCTAAAAACCACATATAGGACAAAGACAGTTTGTGCAAGTGTCAGTCAGTGTTCAACCCACGCCAAAGGTTAGCTCAGGACAAATGGTTCGTAAGGGAGAACAGGGTTCAGAGGTTTCTAAGATAGATATCAGGGTGATCCTGAGTCACATATGTCCTAGTTATTTACCCCCTGTGCATTCTCCCAGGGTCCTCAACCTCTGTTCCTATAATACACTCACCCTCACTCTCCTGGTAGCTTAGGCGGGGGTGACCATCACCAGAAGTGAGAACATGTAGTGCAGGACAGAACCACAATTAATCAAACAACATAAATCATGCGTTAGTTATCAAGGTTCTTCATTGGGACATGGTATCCCTAGTATGAGTATAGATCTGTTAGGTAAGAGTCAAGAGGCCCACTTAGCTCATGGACCCCCTTAGACTCTCCCGACGCGTTTCACCCCCCCTAGCGCAATACAGGGGATCATCAGGAGACCAATTCTGATTCACTTCATAAATTATCACACACAGGGACCTATTCTTGATTTTCAAGCCAATCAATAATAATTAATCCTTATTTGATGTGTAGACCTGTCCGTTACTACTGACTAGTCCCTGAGCTAGGATGTCATAAAATATTTGTGCACGCAGTGGTGGTTGGGTTGTCTAGACGGACGAGCTTATGTCCACTCTAAAATCCAGCAAATGAGGCTGAGAGTCCTGTCAAGGGAGTCAGGCAACATACACGGAACAACTTTTCAATTCTAATAACGTGTCTGTGCATCTCCTCATTGACCTGGATAATGCATGGCCATAATTAATCCCTGTAAAGGAAACCATATGCAGAAGAGGAGGAAATAGCTCGTATTCACGGGTAGTGAACTCCACTATATCTGCTACTCTATGACGCTGGGAGTTCACAACTGATTCCTCCAGGGTACAGTGTAGCGTGGTCAGAGCGCGGCCATTATCCAGATAGCACACGGAGAACACACGTGTGCCATACACACAGCTCACCGAGGACAATCCGCATCTTTGACACGTCCGTGAAACACGTGCGTGATTTTCACGGGCGTGTGACAGAGGTCTTAGGCCTCTTTCACACGTCCGTGAAAATCACGCACGCTTTTCACGGACGTGTCAAAGTTGCGTATTGCCCTCCGTGAGCCATGTTTATGGCCTACATGTGTTCTCCGTGTGCTATCCGTGATAACACACGGAGAACGGAAACTTTCTTCTCACCTGTCCCTGGCTACGCTGTCCGTGGTGCTGATCTTCGGTCTCCGCCCCTGCCGACTCCCCGCTGCTGCCGGCCCGCAGTGGAGTGAATATGCAATGAGCATAATGAGCGGCGGTTGGAAGTGACTGCAGCGGCAGAGACAGCAGGGCTGCAGAAGGTTAGTAAAGTTTTGGGTTTGTTTTTTTTCCAAACATGTGTTTTCTCCGGTGCGTGTCACACGGATCACCTCCGTGTGGTCCGTTTGCGTTCCGTGTGACTCCCGTGATGCTGGAGAAAAACGGATATGTCTACGTGTGGAGCACAGGGGCACACGTATGCTCCACACGTACACACGGTCCATAGCAAAACATGCACGTGTGCGCAGTCCCATTGATTTTAATGGGTCTACATGTGCCCGTGTCTCCAGCACGTGAGGAAACAGACCAAACACGTACCGGAGACATGGACGTGTGAAGGAGGCCTTAATCGGCATTAGATACACAGCTCTAGGCAGATCATGCATTAGATACGTGACTCTGAGCATGTCATGGATAAGGCCTCTATCACACATCCGTGAAAATCACGCACGTTCTTCATGGACGTGTCAGAGGTGCGTATTGTTCTCTGCGTGCCGATTTTATGGCACACGTGTGTTCTCTATGTGTTACACGGAGAACGGGAACTTTCTACTCACCCGTCCCTGGCGTTGCTGTCTGTGGTGCTGATCTTCGGTCTCCGGTCCTGCCGACTCACCGCTGCTGCTGCATCCGGCCCGCAGTGAAGTGAATATGCAATGAGCATAATGAGCGGCGGTCGGCAGCAAGTGACAGCAACGGCAGAGACTGCAGGGCTGGAGAAGGTGAGTAAAGTTTTGTTTTTTCTCCGCAGACATGTGTGTTTTCTCCGGTGCATGTCACACGGAACACATCCGTGTGGTCCGTTTGTGTTCCGTGTTACCCGTTTGTGTTCTGTGTGACACCCGTGATGCCGGAGAAAAACAGACATGTCTACGTGTGGAGCACAGGTACACACGGTCCATGGCAGAATACGCACGTGAGCGCAGACCCATTGATTTTAATGGGTCTATGTGTGCCCGTGTCTCCGGTACGTGAGGAAACGGACCAAACACGTAACGGAGACACGGATGTGTGAAAGAGGCCTAATTGGCATTAGATACACGGCTCTGGGCGTTTCACACATCATCCATAGATATATGGCTCTGGGGGTATCACACATGGTGGTCACTAGATACATGGCTCTTAAGGGGTATCACACATGATCGGCATTAGATACACAGCTCTGGGGGGTATCACACATGATTAGCATTGGATACGTGGCTCTGGGGGGTATCACACAAGATCAGCATTGGATACATGGCTCTGGGGGGTATTACACATGATCAGCATTGGATACATGGCTCTGGGGGGTATTACACATGATCAGCATTGGATACATGGCTCTGGAGGGTATTACACATGATCAGCATTGGATACATGGCTCTGGGGGGTATTACACATGATCAGCATTGGATACATGGCTCTGGGGGGTATTACACATGATCAGCATTGGATACATGGCTCTGGGGGGTATTACACATGATCAGCATTGGATACATGGCTCTGGGGGGTATTACACATGATCAGCATTGGATACATGGCTCTGGAGGGTATTACACATGATCAGCATTGGATACATGGCTCTGGGGGGTATTACACATGATCAGCATTGGATACATGGCTCTGGGGGGTATTACACATGATCAGCATTGGATACATGGCTCTGGAGGGTATTACACATGATCAGCATTGGATACATGGCTCTGGGGGGTATTACACATGATCAGCATTGGATACATGGCTCTGGGGGGGTATCACACATGATCAGCATTGGATACATGGCTCTGGAGGGTATTACACATGATCAGCATTGGATACATGGCTCTGGGGGGTATTACACATGATCAGCATTGGATACATGGCTCTGGGGGGTATTACACATGATCAGCATTGGATACATGGCTCTGGGGGGTATTACACATGATCAGCATTGGATACATGGCTCTGGAGGGTATTACACATGATCGGTATTAGATACATGGCTCTGGGGGGTATCACACATGATCGGTATTAGATACAGCTCTGGGCATATCACATATGATTGGCATTCGTTACATTGGGTTATCATGTGAGCTTCCGGCAGCCACTGCACAGGCACAACTCTGTGCCCACGTGATTGCCAGGACATTCCGGTAAGGTTGGTAAGTCCCAGCCAAAAAGGATGTCCCGGTACGTCTCAGGTGGTGAAGGGGTTAATATTGAGCAGGATAGTTTCAGCCTATTGGTTCGGCCTCCACACCAGTCACGGTCTCCCGTGGCCCTTCCAGATAATGAATTGCCCCCTGCTCCAGCCATTCTGTAGTGAGGAGACTAGAATGGAGAGTCTATGAGCAGCTCCTGCCGTCATCTCCATTTTCGCCCCCTCAGCACGGAACTGTCTACATTGGAGTTGCTGTATGGAGGGCATCACAGGAACCACTCCATTCTAGACGTGACCCGTCATCTTTGCCTCTGTTTCCAGGTTTCCATAGGAACTGCAGCTCCTAGACGTGGATACCGGATGTCCCTCCTGTCGTCACTTCCGGGATCAGGTGACGGCCATCTTTACGTTGATCTGCCGGGAGGAGGAGGAAGATCCGCATACGCCTGACATCTAAGTAGCCTACAGCCCAGGACCGGTCACCGCGTCCTTCACACAGGTCAGACTCTCCGCCATCCGTATACCGTGCGGCCGGAAGGGGGCGACAAGCTGACGACTGACAGGGGCAGAGCTTCCGGGGGAGAAGAGGTTAATGACAGCTCCGAGCGGGGGATGTGGGGTGCACTGACTGCCTGCCCCGGGCACCCCGGCTGTGACTGTCTCCCCATGTCTACATGCTGGGAGTTGTAGTGCAGAGCGGCTGCAGTCCCCCTGTGTGCAGGGAGAGTGCTGGCGGCCATCTGTATAGCGCTCTGTAGGGTCGGGTCACCTGTCACCTGTGTTGGTGTGCTGCGGCATCCTGACAGATTTCATGGGAATGGGGCTTATGCAGCATCTGTCAAAGTGACTGACACCTCGTGAACCCCATCACGAATCGGGGAGGTCTGTGTGACACGGTGACTCAGTGACAGCGGGGTCTGTGACTGTGGTCTATGAGTGGGGGTCTGTGACGGAGGAGACTGATCGAGGGGATCTGTGTGACATGGTCTATGAGTGGGGGTCTGTGACGGGGAGGTCTGTGTGACACGGTGGCTCAGTGAGGGTGGGGTGTGGGTCTGTGACGGGGGAGACTGTGACATGGGGGGTCAGTGTGACACGGTGGCTTAGTGATGACGGGGTCTGTGATGGAGGAGACTGACATGGGGGGTCAGTGTGACACATAGTCGGTCTATGAGGGGGGTCTGTGTGGCATGGTGTATGAGTGGGGGGGGTCTGTGACGTGATGTGGGTCTGTGACCATGGTCTATGAGTGGGGGTTTGTGCCAGAGGAAACTGTGACATGGGGGTCTGTGTGACGGAATCGGTCTATGACGGGGGGGGTCTGTGACGGGGAGGTCTGTGTGACACAGTGGCTCAGTGACGGTGGGGTTTGTGACTGTGGTCTATGAGTGGGGCTCTGTGACAGAGGAAACTGTGACATGGGGGTCTGTGTGACGGAATCTGTCTATGACGGGGGGGGGTCTGTGACGGGGAGGTCTGTGTGACACGGTGGCTCAGTGTCGGTGGGGTTTGTGACTGTGGTCTATGAGTGGGGCTCTGTGACAGAGGAAACTGTGACCGTGGGTCTGTATGACTGTGGGGGTTTCTGTGATGCAGGAAACTGACACAGGGGGGTCTGTGATCTTGGTCGGTCTAGGAGTGGGGGCTTTATTACCGGGGGTCTGTAACCAGCAGTGATACATGGCCCCCACACACCACTTTTTCTTCCTATGGGGGACACTGCATTCTCCAGTAATAATTCCCCCATACTCTCCCTCTTGCACGCTCAGGGTTTTCATAGTGCCCACTCTGCTGCAGTCTCTCAGTGGTGAAATAGTGGGGCCACATAATCCCTTTCATTTGGTGGCAGTCTGTAGGATACATTTGCTTTCCTTCATTTAAGCTGCACTCTCACACTTGAGGCCACATCACAGCTTCTTTTTAAGAGGAAGACACATGACAAACGTAATGGACCCTATCATAGTCACAGGGGTCTTCTGGGCTCAGTTTGCATAAACTTATTTCCCCCCTATAACAGAAATCGATATGCTAATGATGTGAGCCCAGCTTTAGTATCCAGGGGTTGGAAATATTAGAATTCCTTCCACTTTTCATTCATTTTTATTTTTACTGTAGCTCCAACATATCCCCATACATAGAATATAATGCCTCAGCTCAGGCCCATGGGGTTCACAAACAAATTCCTCTGGAGCTACCAGGTACCATATCACTTGTACCTTTTGGAGTGCAACTTCCTTTTTTTTTTATGGGAGTTAAAGGGGTTGTCTGGTGAAAACAAGTCCGCTCCTATCCTCAGGACAGGTGACAACTTGCTGATCACTGGGTGCCCCCCCGCTAGGCCCTGCTCCGATCTTATTGATCACTGGGTGCCCCCCGCTAGGCCCTGCTCCGATCTTGCTGATCACTGGGTGCCCCCCGCTAGGCCCTGCTCCGATCTTGCTGATCACTGGGTGCCCCCCGCTAGGCCCTGCTCCGATCTTGCTGATCACTGGGTGCCCCCCGCTAGGCCCTGCTCCGATCTTGCTGATCACTGGGTGCCCCCCCGCTAGGCCTTGCTCCGATCTTGCTGATCATTGGGTGCCCCCCCGCTAGGCCTTGCTCCGATCTTGCTGATCACTGGATGCCACCCCGCTAGGCGCTGCTCCGATCTTGCTGATCACTGGGTGCCCCCCCGCTAGGCCCTGCTCCGATCTTGCTGATCACTGCGTGCCCCCCCCCCCCGCTAGGCCCTGCTCCGATCTTGCTGATCACTGGGTTCCCCCCCCCCGCTAGGCCCTTCTCCGATCTTGCTGATCACTGGGTGCCCCCCCGCTAGGCCCTTCTCCGATCTTGCTGATCACTGGGTGCCCCCCCGCTAGGCCCTTCTCCGATCTTGCTGATCACTGGGTGCCCCCCGCTAGGCCCTTCTCCGATCTTGCTGATCACTGGGTGCCCCCCCGCTAGGCCCTTCTCCGATCTTGCTGATCACTGGGTGCCCCCCCGCTAGGCCCTTCTCCGATCTTGCTGATCACTGGGTGCCCCCCCGCTAGGCCCTTCTCCGATCTTGCTGATCACTGGGTGCCCCCCCGCTAGGCCCTTCTCCGATCTTGCTGATCACTGGGTGCCCCCCCGCTAGGCCCTTCTCCGATCTTGCTGATCACTGGGTGCCCCCCCGCTAGGCCCTGCTCCGATCTTGCTGATCACTGGGTGCCCCCCCGCTAGGCCCTGCTCCGATCTTGCTGATCACTGGGTGCCCCCCCCCACTGGATCTTCCTCCGATCAGCAGAATGGAACATTTTCATCCATGTTATTGAATGGAGTAGTAGGTTGGACCCCTCACCGCCACTGCATTTTTTTCTCTATGGGGTGCCAAAAAAGCAGAGCACAGCGCTCAGCAGCCCCATAGGGAAAGAATGGAACAGCGGTAGAGCATGTGCCCTGCCGGCCCGTTCCATAATGAGTATAATAGTGCCCTGTTCTAGTCCCAGTAGTCTGACCCCACCGATCAACAACTTATCACCTGTCTTGTGGACAAACCCTTTAAGGAAATAAGATAGAGCAACTGCGCTCAGCTATTTTTCTAGCCCTGATTCTGGTCACCATTCCCATCTCCGCTGTGAAGGGCACTAATAGGTATAACCCTTTAAGAGGCCAGTGCCTGAAAATAAACTTTCTTAAAACCCTCTCCCCCACCCTATGTCATCCTTGTGCCTGATTTTTCTGTGGGTTTTTTGTTTGTACCCAAGTCATTATCCTGCTTGCGCCTTTCTTGAAGTCTTTAATTTGTGCTCACCTCTTAGTACATCTCCACAGGGGCGTACTAACATGCTAAGGGGCCGACTAGCCAAGGGAAATCACACCCTTGTGACTAGTCCCCTCGCTCATTAGCATATGATGAAAGATCTTTACAAATACTTTTTCTAAAGATCCCTTTCTCTACGCTAGTGTATACAGGGACAGTTAGGCAGGAATTAGCAATATGCACCCAGAACTGCTCGTAGTTATGGGTGCATATTGGACCTGACAGGTTCCCTTTAAGTAAAAACACAAATGATAACTCGTGGCCATAGTTTCCTTTCCTTTGGCTGTGAGTTAGCTATGCCAGTCTTGGCTCGTGGCTGCTCTGTGCTTGCCCTGGTATCGCTCTTCCATTCATTAGTACGTGCTTGCTCTAGACGTCCCTGGTGAGGCAGTGGTGCTGTGCCCACGTCTTCCCTGTATCTTGTGACCCGGCTTATACATTACTGTAGACTTTCTAGTGACAGAGCACAGACATGGAGTGTGATCACTGACCTGTCAGACACGTGGCATCAAATCTGCACTTTTCGTTTATTTAAAGGGCATGATCACTTTTTGATCTCCAGTTTCCAGGCTGTGTAAGCAGTCGTCTATATTAATGGACCAGATGATTTATTGAAAGCTCCCCATACACCATAGGCCTTGTTCACATGTATCGTGAATGTTGTGTTGTCTGATTCTTACTTGCATGCTTTCTGTGTGCACTTGCACCAAAAACCTCAATATTCTCCCATTGCATTTTTTTGTTGCCTTTTTTTCCTTGTATTTGATGTTTTTGGTGCAAAGTTGAAGCAGGGTTTTTGAGTTGTTGGTTTTTTTATTTATTAGTACAAAAAAAATCTTTTATTCTGCACTTATAAAATGCAGCTGATTTTCATGTCTTTTTCAAGCTCCCCATAGAGAAAAAACACCAAAAATACAAAAGTCCATGATGTGTTTCAAGCACAGTAGCCATGAGTTTTCATTATCTCACATCCACTTTTCTGGAATAGTTAAATTCAATATATCTTCTGCATAGGAAATGCCCCAGAAAAAACCACCCCACGGTAGTAAAATGTACGTGTGAACACTGCCTTCCAATATATTTTCTTATTAAAATGAACAAATAGTATTGTAGAAAACAAAAATGAGTACATCATCTTTTCAATTCCTTTCTGGTTATATTGCTGCACTGTGTTGTACTGTATGGAAAGGTGACCACTGAGGTCAGTCACACCTGTGTCACCACTGCAGCCAGTCACTGACCACTGCATTTAGTTGCACACTGGTGACTGATGTGCAGCTGGTCACAGTCTGCTGATGTCTGATGGGCGCCATTCAATCATCTGAGTATAATGGAAGTCAATTAGGGACTGGAGCATTTTTCTTGGAAACCTTTTTAAAAAATGCTCAAGTCCCCCATTGACTTCCATTATACTCGGGTACTCAAGTCGTGCCCATCCGATCATCCAACTGCGTGTACCAAGCATAGTAGTGCTACCTCACGTGAGTCCCGGCACTGCGAGTGCTGACAGCGCTGGAATGGCACCAGCACCAGGTGTGAATATAAGGTGTTTTTTTTTATTTTAACTGGGGAAAATATGAGGAATGAGAAGGGGTTGTCAAGTAGTGGATGGTGTCCTACTCTGACAAGGCTCTAAAATGCTGCACCTAGGAGGAAAACCTGTAGGACAGGTCCAGCCACTTGTCCATGTATACCATTTTGGTGTAATGTACTGATAAGTATATACCAGGGCGCATTGTGGGGTTAGTCTTGCAGCACTGAATATATAAGATCTCATCGAGCCAGTGTGCCCCAGAGTATGGCAGCAGTGCACCCCCTGATAGCCGTCATCCGAGACCGGCAGACCAGGAAGGTGCATGTCCCTATTGCCTGTGATACATGGAGGCTGTGCATGGTTACAGGTGGGGGTTTGTGGATTGCTGGTACTGTGGTAGGAGGTATATGGGGGAGCCTTTGCCATCTGTACTAGCCCCATGCTACAGTCCTCAATGTATCATGCCCCTGCTGGTAGTTGGGCACATCTGTTCAGTGGCAGGTTTCACTGTAATACGTCTCTCCCTGTGTGGGGAAACATGGCACCAGATTGCATATGTACGGGGCATTGAGGCTTAGTACCGTAGGGTAAATCCAGCTTCACGGACATGTCGTCTCTATTGGTACATGTTAAAATTCCTCCAAACACCCATATCAGCCTAGAACAATAAAAGCCACTGATGCGTTTCTGGAGCGTTCGGCTCCTTATAGTCCTGAGGCTTAGTGTGCTGCCGCTCGGCCCCTTTAATACTCCGCTATGTAGGGATCAGTCTGTCGGATCTGGGATCTCCTTACTTTATTACCTCTACCTGTGACTTGGAGGTGGAATGCCATTATACTGTTAGGATAGAGAGCCCGTGCTCTGTGTAATCTATTCTGCAGCTCGGTGCTCACATCATTGTAATCACATCAGTCCGTGTCCCTAGTGGGGCTCACAATCTCATTTCCGTAAGTCGGACATACATGTAATTAGACTACTATCATAGGAAGCCAATTAACCCATGTCCCTGTATTCTCCAGCCGGGATTTGGTGCTGCTTCATTCCTCCCCTCTGACCTTCTCCTCGCCTCCTTTCCTGTCGGAGGGGGTGGTCCATCCTCGTTCCTTCCTGCAGTCTTTGCTGATAGCCCTGTGGAAATATTCTCTTCTCACTCACTGACCTACTATTTCTCTTCTCCTTACAGCTAAGAGTGAAATCCTTGTGCAAATATGACGGACTCAAAGTATTTCACCACCACCAAGAAAGGTAAGAGGTGGAGATGTCGGGGGCCTCTCGCCACCCGCCGCCTTGTTACATACCGGTGCTAGAGCTATTCTTGTATTTCACACCTACAGGTGAGATCTTTGAGCTAAAAGCAGAGCTGAACAGTGACAAGAAGGAGAAGAAGAAGGAAGCTGTGAAGAAAGTCATTGCCTCCATGACTGTTGGGAAGGATGTTAGGTGAGCGGGTTGGCACGTTGCGATGTGATTGGCGATGGCTGATTCTGGAAAGCCTTCACATACTGACTAGCTGACTTGGCTTGTTTTGGTGCCCGGAAGTTATCAGTCATCATATAATGCTAGTTCAGCTCTTTTAGAAAACCCCGTGATCTGCAATCCTGTTATTTTGCTCTTCCAATATTGTTTTTTTTATTTTATTGTCACGTTTGTAGAGTAATTAACCCCTTCTCACATTAGGATGGGAATTAACATCCTGAGAAGTTTTCTGCTTGTGTGAAGGGGGCTCAAGAACAGAACCCCCCCCCCCCCCCATGCAAGCGTCTTATGCTGATTATAATACATTGCTGACACTTGTCTCTAACAATTGTTAGAGAACCGACCAGCAGGGCTCTCCTCAACACAGGTTCTTCACATATAGAGTACAGGCAGTGCCATACTGGTGCTAGGATGGAGAATCAATTCCTACCTTTTGTTTAGATTGGAGGCTTGATTTCAGGAAATCCTCTATCAAAGCTTCAGAAATGACGTCATTGGTGCAGTGGCTTGAGCATCGGAGCGGTACTATGTGGGTCGGGTCCTCTGGAACGCTTCCTCCTCCTGGCTTGCCTCCTGTTTTTTATTTAAATTTTGTGCCACCGTTGCTAATATTGGCGCCCCCCTGCACATTGGTAGTGTGATGTTGTCTCCAATAAAATGGCTCCAGAATCTGCACATACCGTGATCTGCGGCACCATTTTATTGAAGACACTGTGGAGACGAATATGAGCAGCGACACATGAACAGATTGAATTTTATTTTTCATCAGCGCATGTGCCACTGCTCATAGTTATTTCCACAGTCTCTTCAGTAAAATGGCGCCGGAGATCGCAGTACACACATGCGCCGATTCATTTTTTTAAACATCACACTACCAATGCATGTGCACCATCAACATCAGCAATAGTGGAGGTGGTTTGAAATTTATATAAAGTAAAGGAGGCAAGCCAGGAGGAGGAAGCATTCCAGAAGACCCGACCCACATCGTACTGCTCCGATGCTCAAGCCACGGCACCAATAACGTCATTTCTGAAGCTTTGATGAAAGATTTTTCTGCAATCAAGGCTCCAATCTCTAACCTGAAGGTAGGATTTGAATCCGCATCCAGCGCTAGTATGCTGACCGTACCTTTGCTTTCTCCTGAGCACCTGATTAAGGTGATGCTAGCTCCTCTTTCTCTATTCAGCGCTAGTATGCCTCTGCCTGTACTTTATGTGGGAAAAACCTGCTGGTTGGTTTCCTTTAACTATATTGATAGCACTGTCAATACCCACCAGTGGCATTTAAATGGAACGCGCACAGTGCTTTCATCGCCTCCCACCCCCTCTTCCCCCAAAACACGATTGGTTCCTGATACGCTACTATGGCAGCCTGGGGCCTAATGTAGGTAGTCGGAAAAGCCATCTTGGTGCTTCTATGAAGGTAATTCATAGGCTGAGCTCCATAACAGACTGAGATTTTCACTATATACTGTAATAGTGTTGCATTGCAGTATATAGTATAAGCAATCAAATATCATCGCTTTAAGTCGCCTAAGAAAAACTTTTAAAATATTTAAAGAAGAAATTCAAAGCTATAACAATATAGAATTAAAGGGAACCTGTCACCAGATTTGACAACTATAAGCTGCGGCCACCACCAGTGGGCTCTTATATACAGCATTCTAACATGCTGTATATAAGAGCCCAGGCCGTACTGTATAACGTAAAAATCACTTTATAATACTCACCTAATGGACGGTGCGGTACAGATTGGTTGGATTGGTGTCTCCGTTACCGGTGCCTCCTCTTTCGGCCATCTTTGTCCTTATTCTTCTGAAACCTGGGTGCATGACATGTCCCACGTCATGCACACTAGTCAGTATTGAGGTCCCGAGTAGGCACACTACAATGCTTTCATCTGCCCTGCTCCGGGCAGATCAAAGTGCACCTGTACAAGACTTCAGTGTTGGCCACGGTGGATGACGTAGGACATGTCATGCACACAGGCTTCAGAAGAAGGAGGACAAAGATGGCCGAAAGAGAAGGCACCGGTAACGGAGAACGGAGACACACATCCGACCAGTCTGCACTGGAGCGACCGTTTAGGTGAGTATTATAAAGTGATTTTTACGTTGTACACAGCAGCCTGCGCTCTTATATACAGCATGTTAGAATACTGTATATAAGAGCCCACTGGTGGTGGCCGCAGCTATAGTCAGCACATTTGGTGATGGGTTCCCTTTTATTAAAGTCTTTAGTAAACACCATAAAGAGGAAAAAAATCAAATTGCCAGAATTGCGCTGTTTTGCTACCCTCATGTACCTCGAAAAATTGAACAAAAAGAAATCACAATGTCATATACCTCAGATTGGTATCGATAAAAACGTCAGCTCACCACGCGCAAAACAACCACTCACTCAACTCCGATATATTAAAGGGATTGAAAAAAAAAAAAAAGTTGCAGGTCTCAGAAAATGACGACACAAAGCAAATAAAACATTTTTGTTGCCAAAACTCAGAATTTTGTTTTCTTTGGTGCTCCATTGGGAGACCCAGACAATTGGGTGTATAGGCTATGCCTCCGGAGGCCGCACAAAGTATTACACTAAAAGTGTAAAGCCCCTCCCCTTCTGCGTATACACCCCCCGTGCTCCCACGGGCTCCTCAGTTTTTTTGCTTTGTGCGAAGGAGGCAGACATGCACGCATAGCTCCACAGCTTAGTCAGCAGCAGCTGCTGACTATGTCGGATGGAAGAAAAGAGGGCCCATAACAGGGCCCCCAGCATGCTCCCTTCTCACCCCACTCTTGTCGGCGGTGTTGTTAAGGTTGAGGTATCCATTGCGGGTACGGAGGCTGGAGCCCACATGCTGTTTTCCTTCCCTATCCCCCTTAGGGCTCTGGGTGAAGTGGGATCCTATCGGTCTCCAGGCACATGAGACCGTGCTCCATCCACAGCTCCTGAGGACTCTGCTGGATAGGAGCCGAGTATCGTTCAGGGACATGGCCCTGCTACGTTGAGGTACTCTGTGTCCCCGTAGGGACCGCGCACAGCAACACTCCAGCATTGCTGGGTGTGCTAGTACACCGGGGACCGCGGCGCTTACTGCGTTTGTGCCATTACACACTGCAGCGTCGCTGAGTGTGTTAGTGTATGGGGACTGCCGCGCTGACCGCCGCTGCCATTGTTATCACTGCGGCGCGGCTGGGACTGTTAGTGCGCCGGGGACTTCCGCGCCGACCGCGCTTATACGGCGGCCGCGCTTTTAACTCGAGTCCCCGGCTTTTGCGGCCTAGTCTCTTTTTCTTCCCGCCCCCAGCCCTGCCAGTCAGGTGAAGGGCGGGACGCTGTACAGGACGGCAGCACTGAGGGCTGGAGCATGCTTTGCATACTCCACCCCCCTCACTGTGCACAGGGGGGCACCAGTTCCCGCACTTTCTGGGTCACGCCCACGGCTCCCTCCTCTCCTCAGGACGCTGGCAGCCATTCCTGTCAGCTCCCCTGACGCTGCAGAGGGGAGACAAGCTCTGGGGGACCCAGGCAGGGATGCTGATGGCCACACAACCGCTTTAAGCGGGCGGTAATCAGCACCTGAGGTGCTGGCCCCACTTGTGCAGAAGTGTAATTATAGATTATATGTTTATAGGCTATACTTTACACTGTATGGTGCACGGTGGATTTCTGGCTATATTCCCTATTGTGTTACTCAGGGGAAACAACAGCATGGCACCCACAAGAGGCAGGGGTGCCAAAACACAGGCTTACTATGCTGCCTGCGCCGCATGTACGACCTCGCTACCGGCAGGTTCCACTGACCCCCATTGTGTGCACTGCTCGGCCCCTGTGGCACTTGCTCAGCCAGAGCCTCTGCTAAGGGGGGCCCAGGGGGGAACCACCAGCTAACACTGTCCAGGTGACAGGGACGGAATTTGCAGTTTTTACTGACAGACTTTCTGAAACTATAGCTAAGATTCTAGAAGCTTTGCAGTCCAGACCGGTATCTCAGACCATGGGCACTGTGGAATCATTGCCCCCTGGTTCCCCTCAGCTGGAACAACAATGTTCCCCCGGGGTGTCTCATAGATCCCAGGGTGAGGTCTCTGACACGGACCGCAGCCCCAGACCGCCTAAGCGAGCTCGCTGGGAAATCCCCTCGACCTCATCACATTGTTCAGGGTCTCAGAAGGAGGACTCTCTGTATGATGAAGCGGAGGTAGCTGATCAGGATTCGGATCCTGAGGCCGCTCTCAACCTTGATACTCCTGATGGTGACGCCATAGTGAATGATCTTATCGCGTCCATACATCAAATGTTGGATATTTCTCCCTCGGCTCCTCCAGTGGAGGAGTCAGCCTCTCAGCAGGAGAAATTCCGTTTCAGGTTCCCCAAGCGTACAACGAGTATGTTTCTGGATCACTCCGACTTCAGAGAGACAGTCCAGAAACACCGAGTTTGTCCAGATAAGCGTTTTTTCCAAACGCCTTAAGGATACACGTTATCCCTTCCCCCCGGACGTGGTCAAGGGCGGGACTCAGGGTCCCAAGGTGGATCCTCCAATCTCCAGACTGGCGGCTAGATCCATAGTTGCTGTTGAAGATGGGGCTTCACTCAAGGATGCCACTGACAGACAGATGGAGCTCTGGTTGAAATCCATCTATGAAGCTATCGGCGCGTCTTTTGCTCCAGCATTCGCAGCCGTATGGGCACTCCAAGCTATTGCAGCGGGTCAAGCGCAAATTGACGCACTCACACGTACGTCTGCGCCGCAGGGGGCGTCCATAACCTCTCAAACGTCGGCATTTGCGTCCTACGCTATTAATGCTGTCCTGGACTCTGGGAGCCTACGACGGTTGCAGCCGACAATTCGGTGGCAATACGCAGAGCCTTGTGGCTACGGGAATGGAAGGCAGATTCGGCTTCCAAAAAGTGCTTAACCGGTTTGCCATTTTCTGGCGACCGTTTGGTTGGTGAGAGGCTGGATGAAATCATCAAACAATCCATGGGAAAGGAAACATCCTTACCCCAGGCCAAACCAAAATTACCCCAACAGAGGAGGGGACAGTCGAGGTTTCGGTCCTTTCGGGGTGCGGGCAGGTCCCAATTCTCCTCGTACAAAAGGCCTCAGAAGGATCAGAGGAACTCCGATCCATGGCGGTCTAAGTCAGAGACATTCTGTCTCACGGTTACAGGATAGAGTTCGGCTCTCGTCCTCCGACTCGATTTTTCAGAACATCTCCGCCTCCCGAGCGAGCCGATGCTCTTCTGCAGGCGCTGGGCACTCTGAAGACAGAAGTAGTGGTGGTCCCTGTTCCTCTTCAGCAACAGGGTCACGGTTTTTACTCCAACCGGTTTGTGGTTCCAAAGAAGGACGGGTCTTTCCGTCCTGTCCTGGACCTAAAACTGCTCAACAAACACGTAAAGACCAGGCGGTTCCGGATGGAATCCCTCCGCTCCGTCATCGCCTCAATGTCCCAAGGAGATTTCCTTGCATCGATCGATATCAAAGATGCTTATCTCCACGTACCGATTGCTCCAGAGCATCAGCGCTTCCTGCGCTTCGCCATAGGAGACGAACACCTGCAGTTCGTGGCACTGCCGTTCGGCCTGGCGACAGCCCCACGGGTTTTCACCAAGGCCATGGCTGCAGTAGTTGCGGTCCTCCACTCTCAGGGTCACTCGGTGATCCCTTACTTAGACGATCTGCTGGTCAAGGCTCCCTCTCAAGAGGCATGCCAGCACAGCCTCACCGCGACTCTGGAGACTCTCCAGAGTTTCGGGTGGATCATCAATTTTCCAAAGTCAAATCTGACACCGGCCCAATCGCTGGCATATCTTGGCATGGAGTTTCATACCCTCTCAGCGATAGTGAAGCTTCCGCTGAACAAGCAGCGCTCACTGCAGACGGGGGTGCAATCTCTCCTTCAAGGTCAATCACACCCCTTGAGGCGCCTCATGCACTTCCTGGGGAAGATGGTGGCAGCAATGGAGGCAGTCCCGTTCGCGCAGTTTCACCTACGTCCTCTTCAATGGGACATCCTACGCAAATGGGACAGGAAGCAGACGTCCCTCGACAGGAACGTCTCCCTCTCTCAGGCAACCAAAGCTTCCCTTCGGTGGTGACTTCATCCCACTTCATTATCGAAGGGGAAATCCTTCCTACCCCCATCCTGGGTGGTGGTCACGACGGACGCGAGTCTGTCAGGGTGGGGAGCAGTTTTTCTCCACCACAGGGCTCAGGGTACGTGGACTCGGCAAGAGTCCTCACTTCAGATCAATGTTCTGGAGATCAGGGCAGTGTATCTAGCCCTAAAAGCGTTCCAGCAGTGGCTGGAAGGCAAGCAGATCCGAATTCAGTCGGACAATTCCACAGCGGTGGCTTACATCAACCACCAATGAGGAACACGCAGTCGGCAAGCCTTCCAGGAGGTCCGGCGGATTTTGATGTGGGTGGAAGCCACGGCCTCCACCATCTCCGCAGTTCACATCCCGGGCGTGGAAAACTGGGAAGCAGATTTTCTCAGTCGCCAGGGCATAGACGCAGGGGAATGGTCCCTTCACCCGGACGTGTTTCAGGAGATCTGTTGCCGCTGGGGGATGCCGGACGTCGACCTAATGGCGTCCCGGCACAACAACAAGGTCACGGCATTCATGGCACGTTCTCACGATCACAGAGCTCTGGCGGCAGACGCCTTAGTTCAGGATTGGTCGCAGTTTCAACTCCCTTATGTGTTTCCTCCGCTGGCACTGTTGCCCAGAGTGTTACGCAAGATCAGGACCGACTGCCGCCGCGCCATCCTCGTCGCTCCAGACTGGCCGAGGAGGTCGTGGTACCCGGATCGGTGGCATCTCACGGTCGGCCAACCGTGGGCACTAAGGGCCGTTTTTCCATCTGAATTGTGCGGCCCTCAACCTGACTGTGTAGCCATTGAGTCCTGGATCTTAGCGTCTTCAGGATTATCTCAAGAGGTCATTGCCACTATGAGACAGGCTAGGAAACCAACGTCCGCCAAGATCTACCACAGGACGTGGAAAATATTCCTGTCATGGTGCTCGGATCAGGGTCCTTCTCCCTGGCCATTTGCCTTGCCCACTTTTCTGTCCTTTCTTCAGTCCGGATTGGAAAAGGGTTTGTCGCTTGGCTCCCTTAAGGGACAAGTCTCTGCGCTCTCTGTGTTTTTTTTTTTTTCAGAAGCGCTTGGCCAGAATTCCACAGGTACATTCCTGCAGGGGGTTTGTCACATCGTCCCTCCTTACAAACGTCCGTTGGAACCCTGGGATCTGAACAGGGTGCTGATGGTTCTTCAAAAACCACCGTTCGAGCCAATAAGGGATATTTCTCTCACACGCCTTTCGCAGAAAGTGGTTTTCCTAGTAGCAGTCACTTCACTTCGGAGAGTGTCTGAGCTAGCAGCATTGTCATGCAAAGCCCCTTTCCTGGTGTTTCACCAGGACAAGGTGGTTCTGCGTCCGGTTCCGGAATTTTTACCTAAGGTGGTATTCCCTTTTCATCTCAATCAGGATATCTCCTTACCCTCTTTTTGCCCTCATCCAATTCACCAATGTGAAAAGGATTTGCACTTGTTAGATCTGGTGAGAGCACTCAGACTCTACATTTCTCGTACGGCGCCCCTGCGCCGCTCGGATGCACTCTTTGTCCTTGTCGCTAGCCAGCGTAAAGGGTCACAGGCTTCCAAATCAACCCTGGCTCGGTGGATCAAGGAACCAATTCTCGAGGCTTACCGTTCTGCTAGGCTTCCGGTTCCCTTAGGGCTGAAGGCCCATTCTACCAGAGCCGTGGGTGCGTCCTGGGCTTTGAGGCACCAGGCTACGGCTCAACAGGTGTGTCAGGCGGCTACCTGGTCGAGCCTGCACACTTTCACGAAACACTATCAGGTGCATACCTATGCTTCGGCGGATGCCAGCCTAGGTAGGCGAGTCCTTCAGGAGGCGGTTGCCCACCTGTAGGACGGAGCCGTTACGGCTCTATTATGAGGTATTATTTACCCACCCAGGGACTGCTTTTGGACGTCCCAATTGTCTGGGTCTCCCAATGGAGCGCCAAAGAAGAAGGGAATTTTGTTTACTTACCGTAAATTCCTTTTCTTCTAGCTCCAATTGGGAGACCCAGCACCCGCCCCTGTTTTTTTGTGTACACATGTTGTTCATGTTGAATGGTTTCAGTTCTCCGATATTCCTTCGGATTGAATTTACTTTAAACCAGTTTATAATTTTTTTTCCTCCTTCTTGCTTTTGCACCAAAACTGAGGAGCCCGTGGGAGCACGGGGGGTGTATACGCAGAAGGGGAGGGGCTTTACACTTTTAGTGTAATACTTTGTGCGGCCTCCGGAGGCATAGCCTATACGCCCAATTGTCTGGGTCTCCCAATTGGAGCTAGAAGAAAAGGAATTTACGGTAAGTAAACAAAATTCCCTTCTTTCATTGCTTGAACACAAAAAAATGATGTAAGTTTAGCATCGCCGTAATTGGACTGATCTGGGTGATCGCGTCTCCAGATCATTTTTATCACAAAATGAACAGTATAAAAAGAAAAATGGAAAAAAAAAAGAGTTTTGCATGAAAATGTTTTCCAATTTTTTATTACATTACTATAACTACAACTTGTTCTGCAAAAAAACAAACTCTCATATTGCTATATCGATGGAAAAATAAAAGTTATAGCTCTTGAAAGAAGGGGAGAGAGAAACACATGAGAAAATGTCATGGTCCTTAAAGGGTTAATCCCTTTTGCCAGTAGTAGCGGGCATGTGAATGGATGGCATTGTGTGTCACCTTGTAACTAAATCTCCGATTTGTGACAGCGCCTTGTTTCCGGATGTGGTGAACTGTATGCAGACTGATAACCTGGAACTGAAGAAGCTGGTGTACTTATACCTGATGAACTACGCCAAGAGCCAGCCCGACATGGCCATCATGGCTGTAAACACGTTTGTTAAGGTGGGTGATGACATGAAGAGGCAGCAGAGAATGTTATTATTGCAGACTGTTAAAGGGGTTAAATCTGAGCAAAAAAGCTAAAAATACATGAAATGAATAACAACATTCACCTGTGAACTGTTCGGGAGTGATGACATTCTGACCACGCAGAAGTGACAGGCATCAGCGGTGACCGTAGCATGGCTGACACAAGACTGCTAAGGCCAGTGATTGGCTGCAGAGGTCATTCACAAACACCAGAGGGATCGGCACGGGAATTAGCTGGTGGCATTTTATTATTTTGAAACATTGTATGCTTTGAGCCCACTTTTAACAAATGTTGGACATCCCCTTTAAAATAAGGAAATGTACAGTATGATGTGAGGACTACAAAGCAGTTTTCATATAGAATTATATGCTATTTAATTTCTTTCACAATGGTCATGTAAGATGCTTGGTAAATACCGTCATCTGCTACATATGGGCCATTCCATGGTAACTTACGCTACAGTCACAAGCCAAAAACTTGAGTTAATAATGGCTTCAGACTGTTCCTGAAGGCAGGCACAAGAATGAGTGAATGTATATTGTACATTGAACTATTCTCAATACATTTCAACACAGTTTGATTTTTCAACAATACAAATTAAATACAAAATACAATGTGATTACTTGGTAACTTACAGGTTTTTTGTGTAACGTAAGTTACCAAGTAATCACATTGTGTGTTGTATTTAATTTGTATTGTTGAAAAATCAAACTGTGTTGAAATGTATTGAGAATAGTTCAATGTACAATATACATTCGCTCATTTTTGTGCCTGCCTTCAGAGAACAGTCTGTAGCCATTATTAACTCTTTGGCTTGTGACTGTAACGTAAGTTACCATGGAATGACCCAGATGACCTACTATCTTTTTGCTGCATATATAGCTAATCATTATAAAACCTTCCCTGAAGACTTGATATTGTGGCACCATATTGCAGCCACCCTGACATCCAGATAACGTTGGCCGTCTTTCAGCAGATGGATGTCTCAGATATCACGGTGGTTACTTTGCTCTTGTGGGAAGGAAGCCACAACCTGATCATTTACTTTATGATATGAATTAATAAAAGCTGGCCTGGCGCACTGTACTCACTCAGCACTCATTTTACGCAGGCTACTAAATACCTGTAGTTCTGTATGTTCTATTCATTGCTTATGTATACATTTGTTGACTTGTCCTCTTATTCAGGACTGTGAAGACCCAAACCCCCTGATCCGCGCTCTAGCGGTGCGCACCATGGGCTGCATCCGCGTGGACAAGATCACAGAGTATCTCTGCGAGCCACTGCGCAAGTGCCTGAAGGACGAGGACCCATACGTGCGCAAGACAGCAGCAGTTTGTGTTGCCAAACTGCATGACATTAATGCTCAGCTAGTGGAAGATCAGGGCTTTCTTGATACATTGAAAGATCTCATTTCTGACTCAAATCCAATGGTAAGGAAATTGCTTTTGTCTTATTATACCGGGTACTGTAAGTGGACCAGCCAGCTGTCAGATCCTGCCTTGTTACTATGTTACCTTGTTACTGTTTAGGACCCTTTGTTAAGATTCATCACTAGAAATGCCTAAAGACTATACAAGTCATGAAGACTGTTGGGCTTGCTGTCTGACCGTCAAGTAATCTATCTGTATCTGTTCTTCATACCTTTTCACTCTAGGTCGTGGCTAATGCTGTAGCAGCTCTATCAGAGATTGCAGAATCCCACCCAAATAGTAACCTCTTGGACTTGAATCCACAGTCAATCAATAAGTTGCTTACTGCTCTTAATGAGTGTACAGAGTGGGGTCAGATCTTCATTCTTGACTGTTTGGCCAACTATATTCCCAAAGATGACCGGGAAGCTCAAAGGTAAGTTGAAAGTATATATATCTGCACAAGATGACTGTTCAAACCAAGCACTGGCTCCTGCTGCACCCTTGATATGTCCAGGCACTTTAGTGCACCTTGTAACCTCTATGATTTGCATATATCGCTGTAGATGGAAATGAAGCAGGTGGTTACATGTACTGACTCGTCCAATTTTGCCAGGAGTTCACCCAACTCCTGTGCCTGGTTTGAATAGTCATTTTGTGCTAACAGATTGTGCTTAAAATGGATATTATTCATGAGGATTTTTTTAGACACCATATTTGATGCACTTGTTCTGTCCACAGTGTATGTGAACGTGTTACGCCACGTCTTTCACATGCCAATTCAGCTGTGGTCCTCTCGGCGGTGAAGGTTCTTATGAAACTTATGGAACTGCTATCCAAAGATTTGGATTACTATGGGACACTGTTAAAGAAGCTGGCGCCCCCTCTTGTCACTTTGCTCTCCGCTGAGCCCGAATTGCAGTATGTGGCACTGCGCAACATCAACTTAATTGTGCAGAAACGGTAAGGTTTTCATTTCCATAATGACCTGCTTTACCAATGCTCTGTGTCCCCTGGTCACTGTCACTTATTCTTCATGCCTTATCTTCCAGGCCAGAGATCTTGAAGCATGAGATGAAAGTTTTCTTTGTGAAATATAATGACCCAATCTACGTTAAACTTGAAAAGCTTGACATCATGATCAGACTGGCATCCCCTGCCAATATTGCCCAGGTTAGTATTGGAAGGAATGCAACTTTCTTTATCGTTCCTTTGGGAGACCCAGACCTTGGGTGTTTAGCTTCTGCCTCCGGAGGACACACAAAGTACTACACCTAAGAGGTGTAGCTCCTCCCTCTGAGCCTATACACCCCCTGGTGAACCAGTCACAGCCAGTTTATCGCTTTGTGTTCAGGAGGCATACATCCACACATGCATTCTCATATGATTTTTCCTTTTTCTTTTTTTTTTGGAAGAAGATTGAAGAAAAGCGGGTCCACGTCTGGACTCCCGGCATATCCCTTCTCACCCCACTGTGTCGGTGGTGTTGTAAGGTTGATTTCCAAGGCTGGAACCTTACATGCCGTGCTCCTTCACCATCCCTCCTGGGCTCTGGATTGAAGTGGGAGCCAGCACGGTCTCCATGCCTGGCAGGAGACCTGTCTCCGTCCACAGCCCCTTGAGAACCCTGCTGGACCGGAGCACTCACCCCCAGGGACCTGGCCCTGCGTCTCAGCAGCTAAGTACCTTGAGACGTTCATATGTTGGGGGTCCCTGTCCTTTGTGTGGGGAGAGTGTGTTTGCTGTGTTTTTTTGGCATTTCCGGCGGGTCCTCTGGCTTTTCGCCCGAGAACCGCGCCGATGGTGCCTGCGCGTCGGCCTCGCTGCTCAAATTTAGGCCCCGGCTTCGCCGGAGGCCTAGTTTCTGTTACCTGCACTCGCATGTCACTCATGCAGAGGGACAGGCATGGCCCCTCCCGGCGGCCGTCCTGCACAGGGGAGGGACACTCCCCACTGCTTGTGCGCGACCCCCCCCCCACCCCCCCCCCTGCAGGCCTGTATGGCCCTCCAGATTCCGAGGGACGCCCCCGTCCGCCCACTCTCTTCGCTCCGGCGGCCATTTTCTTGGGCAGGGTTCACTCTGCTCTGGGCCATCCTGCACTTTGCATCCCTGCTGAGGTGCTGTGCATTGGGGGTCCGGGCTTCGGGATCTGGAGGGCACGCGACACCGCTTCCAGCGGTCTGGTATGCCACAGCCGGTCTCCGGTTGTGGACCTCTGCTATATACTCCCTGGGGTTCATTCTCTTTGTAGAAGCTGTTTCCCCCACTCAAGCAGCATGTCTCACACGAGGAGCAAGGCTCCAAAGCTTTATGCTGCATGCGCTGCATGTAAGCTCCTGCTGCCTGAAGCGAGCACCTATCCACATTGTGATGTCTGCTCTAACTTGGAGGTGCCACGGCCTGGAGTCTCGGCCGCAGTGGTCTCTCAGGCTGCTCCTGCACCTGTGGCTGAACCCCCGGCCTGGGTAGAGTCCTTCTCTAGGTCTATCTCCTAGTCATTTGCTGAGTCCATGGGACTTCTGTCCAGGACTTTGATGAATATGCATAAGGCCCCTTCACAGGGTGCTTCTAATGCTCTTGCTAAGGGTCCTTTAGGATCCCTATCCTCTGACCTCCGTGCACTGGAGCTCACAGAGGATTCATCATCAGGGCACAGGCCCCGTCCTCCTAAGAGGCTCCGCAGGGTTCCCTCTCCCTCCTCATCCCGTGGATCTGATTCAAGGGCTGAGGACTCGCAGGATGAGGAGGATGCCTATACAGGGGGCTCGGAGGCTAACTCCATGTGCGCCATTGATCCTTCCGAGGGTGACTCGGACCTTAGTGACTAGATTGCTTCCATTAATTCTGTACTGGATCTCAATCCGCCAGTATCAAAGGAGCAACCCTCTCTGGCAGAAAAGCACCAGTTTACCTCGCCTAAGAGGACAAAGAGTGTGTTCTTTAACCACTCCAGTTTTCAGGCCGCTGTGACCAAACCCAGGGTCTGTCCTGACAAACGCTTCCCAAAGCGTGGTTCTGATGACCGTTTCCCTTTCCACCTGAGGTGGTCAAGGAGTGGGCTCACTCTCCAAAGGTAGACCCTCCGGTGTCTAGGCTCTCAGCCCGGACCGTTGTGTCGGTGGCTGATGGCACTTCCTTAAGGATGCCACTGACCGTCAGATTGACCTTCTGGCCATATCCGTGTATGAAGCGGTGGGGGCCGCGTTTTCCCCAACTTTTGCAGCAGTGTGGGCCCTCAAAGCCATCTCTGCTAGTCTGGAGGAGATGCATTCCCTCACCAGGGAATCTATGCCCGAGATGGTTGCCTTAACTTCTCAAGCTTCAGCTTTTTCTTCCTATGCCATGTCTGCCATGCTAGAGGCTTCTCACTGCGGTGGCTTCGGCTAATTCCCTCGTTATCCGCAGGATCTCGTGGCTTCAAGAGTGGAAGGCACATGCTTCTTGGGCTCCCTTTTGCTGGTTCCCGGCTGTTCGGTGAACAGCTGGATGAAATTATTAAAGAGGCTACTGGCGGGAAGAGTACTTCCATGCCACAAACCAAGACCAGGAAACCTTCCCAGGGTAGGATTCAGTCGAGGTTTCGTTCCTTTCGTTCCTCCAACTGGTCGTCCTCTAAGCCGTCCGCCTCGTCCGCTAACTCAGCCGAGGACCAGAAATCCCACTGGCGCTCTAGAGCGCGTCCGCAGAAGACCGCAGGAGGTCCTGCCACTAAGGCAGTCTCCTCGTGACTCTCGGCCCGCTCCAGCCACGTCCTTAGTCGGTGGCAGGCTCTCCCACTTTGGCGGCGCTTGGTTTCAACAAGTCTCCGATCAGTGGGTGAGAGATATCATCTCTCACGGCTACAGGATAGAATTCTCTTCCAGCCCGCCAAACAGATTTTTTTCTCTCAACTCCCCCCTGCTCCAGGGCTGCCGCCTTCTCGCAGGCCGTGGCAGCCTTGCAGGCCAACGGCGTAATTGTACCAGTTCCCGCCCGGGAACGGTTCAGAGGTTTTTACTCAAACCTCTTCCTAGTTCCCAAAAAGAACGGTACCTTCAGACCCATCCTGGATCTCAAGCTTCTCAACAAGCATGTTCGGGTGCGGCACTTTCGCATGGAGTCCCTGCGATCAGTCATTGCCTCAATGACCCAAGGGGATTTCCTGGCGTCCATCGACATCAGAGATGCCTATCTGCATGTGCCAATTGCAGTTTCACACCAGCATTGGCTACGCTTTGCAATAGGAAACGATCACTTCCAATTCGTGGCTCTCCCCTTCGGGTTAGCCACGGCCCCTCGGGTATTCACCAAGGTCATGGCAGCAGTGATTGCGGTTCTGCACCTCCAGGAGTTGGCAGTGCTCCCTTACATGGACGACCTTCTAGTCAAGGCTCCATCCAGCGCAGACTGTCAGCGGAGTGTCTCGCTCACTCTCAGCACTCTAGCCCAATTCGGGTGGCTTGTCAATCTTCCCAAATCCACTTTGACTCCGACCCAGAGTCTCACGTACCTAGGGATGCAGTTCGAGACTCTGCCGGCACTTGTGAAGTTGCCCTTAGTCAAACAGCTGTCACTCCAGTTAGCGGTGCGCTCTCTCCTGAGGCCCCGCCGTTATACCCTCAGGCGTCTGATGCAGGTGCTGGGTCAAATGGTGGCGTCCATGGAGGCTGTTCCCTTTGCCCAGTTCCATCTGCGCCCCCTGCAGCTGGACATTCTCCGCTGTTGGGACAAGCGGCCTCCCTCCTTACACAAGTCAGTGGCTCTGTCGCCACGGACCAAGAGCTGTCTTCAGTGGTGGCTTCGGCCCCTCTCCCTGTCCCAAGGGCATTCCTTCCTGGCCCCGTCCTGGGTGATTCTCACCACGGATGCCAGTCTATCCGGCTGGGGAGCGGTATGTCTCCACCACAGAGCACAGGGCACTTGGACTCCGTCCGAGTCAGCCTTTTCAATCAATGTGCTGGAAATCAGAGCCGTACTTGTAGCTCTCCTAGCATTTCACCATCTGCTGGCGGGCAGGCACATTCGAGTCCAGTCAGACAACGCGACAGCGGTTGCCTACATCAACCATTAAGGCGGGACACACAGCCGCCTGGCAATGATGGAGGTACAACGCATTCTTCAATGGGCGGAGGACTCCAGGTCCACCATATCCGCAGTCCATATCCCAGGCGTGGACAACTGGGAGGCAGATTATCTCAGCCGTCAAAGCGTGGACGGTGGCGAGTGGTCCCTGCACCTGGTAGTATTTCAGTCGATCTGCCGCAAATGGGGCACTCCGGACGTGGACCTAATGGCATCCTGTCACAACAACAAAGTTCCTGTCTACGTGGCTCGCTCCCGCGATCCTCAGGCCTTCGCCGCGGACGCTCTGGTTCAGGACTGGTCCCAGTTTCGTCTGTCCTACGTGTTTCCCCCTCTAGCCCTCTTGCCCAGAGTCCTGCGCAAGATCAGAATGGAGGGTCGTCGAGTCATCCTCATTGCACCGGACTGGCCCAGGCGAGCTTGGTATCCGGACCTGCTCCAACTGTCCGTAGAGATGCCGTGGCCTCTCCCGGACCGTCCAGACCTACTCTCGCAAGGTCCGTTCTTCCGCCCGAATTCTGCGGCCCTCAAATTGACGGCGTGGTTCTTGAGTCCTGGATTTTGATGGCTTCTGGTATTCCCCCTGAAGTCATCTCCACTATGACTTGGGCCCGTAAGTCTTCGTCCACTAAGATCTATCACAGGACTTGGAAAATTTTCCTGTCCTGGTGTCGCTCTACCGGCCATTCTCCTTGCCGACCCTTCTGTCTTTTCTACAGTCCGGTCTGCAGCTAGGTCTGTCCCTCAACTCGCTCAAGGGACAGGGTTCGGCCCTGTCAGTCCTGTTCCAGTGGCGTCTCACTCGGCTGGCTCAGGTCCGCACCTTCATGCAGGGCGCGTCTCACATCATCCCGCCTTACCGGCGGCCCTTGGACCTCTGGGACCTTAACTTGGTTCTCACAGTCTTGCAGAAACACCCCTTTGAGCCCCTTAGGGAGGTTTCTTTGTACCGTCTCTCACAGAAAGTGGCCTTTCTGGTTGCTATAACTTCTCTCAGGAGAGTTTCTGATTTGGCTGCGCTCTCATCGGAGTCGCCTTTTTTAGTCTTTCATCAAGACAAGGTGGTTCTCCGTCCGACTCCGGACTTTCTTCCTAAGGTGGTCTCTCCCTTCCACCTTATCCAGGACATTACCTTACCTTCCTTCTGTCCGGCCCCTGTTCATCGCTTTGAAAAAGCTCTACATACTCTAGATCTGGTGCGTGCTCTCCGGATCTATGTGTCTCGCACCGCTGCGCTTAGGCGATGCACCTCTCTTTTTGTGCTAACCACAGGTCGGCGCAAGGGCCTCCCTGCTTCTAAGCCGACCTTAGCCCGTTGGATTAGGTCGACCATCTCGGACGCCTACCATAGTACGCAGGCGCCTCCCCCGCCGAGGATCAAAGCACACTCGACCAGAGCTGTCTGTGCCTCTTGGGCTTTTAGGCACCAGGCTACGGCTCAACAAGTCTGTCAGGCTGCCACTTGGGTTAGCCTGCATAACTTTTCGAAGCACTACCAAGTGCATGATCATGCTTCGGCAGATGCGAGCTTGGGCAGACGCATCCTTCAGGCGGCGGTCGCCCATTTGTGAAGTTAGGTTTCTGCCTACTTCTTAATTTTTATGTTTATTTCCCACCCAGGGACTGCTTTGGAACGTCCCAAGGTCTGGGTCTCCCAAAGGAACGATAAAGAAAAAGAGAATTTTGTTTACTTACCGTAAATTCTTTTTCTTATAGTTCCGTCTTGGGAGACCCAGCACCCTCCCTGTTGCCTGTTGGCAATTTCCTTGTGCCGTGTGTTTTCACATGCTGTTGTCGTGGACAGAGTCTCCGGTTGTTCCGGCTCTTGCTCTGTTCTACTTGTGGGTGGCTATTCTCCTTCAGCTTTTGCTCTAAACTGGCTGTGACTGGTTCACCAGGGGGTGTATAGGGTCAGAGGGAGGAGCTACACCTTTTAGGTGTAGTACTTTGTGTGTCCTCCGGAGGCAGAAGCTAAACACCCAAGGTCTGGGTCTCCCAAGACGGAACTATAAGAAAAAGAATTTACGGTAAGTAAACAAAATTCTCTTTTTCTTTGTCGCTCCTAATTGGGAGACCCAGACAATTGGGTGTATAGCTACTGCCTCCGGAGGCCACACAAAGTATTACACTAAAAAGTGTAAGGCCCCTCCCCTTCTGGCTATACACCCCCCCGTGGGATCACGGGCTCCTCAGTTTTATGCTTTGTGCGAAGGAGGTCAGACATCCACGCATAGCTCCACTGTTTAGTCAGCAGCAGCTGCTGACTATGTCGGATGGAAGAAAAGAGGGCCCATACTAGGGCCCCCAGCATGCTCCCTTCTCACCCCACTTTCTGTCGGCGGTGTTTGTTAAGGTTGAGGTACCCATTGCGGGTACGGAGGCTGGAGCCCACATGCTGATTCCTTCCCCATCCCCATTAGGGCTCTGGGTGAAGTGGGACTTTACCGGTCTCCAGGCACTGAGACCGTGCTCCTTCCACAGCCCCCGGAGAATCGGCTGGATATGGAGCTGAGTATCGTCAGGGACAGGGCCCTGCTTCGTTAAGGTACTCTGTGTCCCCGGGCATACCGCGCGCACACCGCAGCATGCTGGGCGTGTTAGTGCGCCGGGGACATCAGCGCTGCTGCGCTTGTGCCATTCCTCACTACAGCGCTGCTGAGTGAGTAGACTTAGTACGAACGGCCGCGCCGGCCGCTGGGGTCAGTTTTCACTGCGACGCGGCTGGGACTTGTGGTGCGCCGGGGACTTCCGCGCTAGCCGTGCATGTATGACGGCCGCGCTTATTCCTACAGTCCCCGGCTTTTGCGGCCTAGTTCGTTTCGTTCCCGCCCCCAGACCTGCCAGTCAGGGGGAGGGCGGGACGCTGTACAGACCATCAGCGCTGAGGGCTGGAGTCTGCTTTACATACTCCAGCCCTCACACTGGGCACAGTGGGACGCCAGTTTCCCGCACTTTGTTTGTGGCACGCCCACGGTCCGCCCCTCCTCACAGGACGCCGGCAGCCATTCCTGTCTGCACGCTGAGCTGGAGAGGGGAGACTGGGAGACCCAGACACGGGATTCTGCGACCTCACACCCGCTTTTCAGCGGGCGGTAAGCAGCCCTCAAGGGCTCACCCCCACTTGTGCCGAAGTGTACTTTGTATTTTTGTGCTTGCATGCTATACATTACACTGTACGGTCGCTGCTGACTCTCTGCTATATACCCTCCTAGGTTACTCAAGGCAGACAACAGCATGTCGTCCGCAAAAAGCAAACGTGCCAAGGCACAGACTTTATATGCGGCTTGTACCGCATGTGGGGCTGCTCTACCGGCAGGTTCCACTGACCCCCATTGTGTGCAGTGCTCGGCCCCTGTGGCACTTGCTCAGCCGGGGCCGCTGCTAGAGGTGACCCAGGGAGAACCACCTGTGAATGCTGTCCAGGTGACAGGGACGGAGTTTGCAGTTTTTGCTGACAGATTGTCTATGACTATGTCTAAAATTCTTGAAACATTGCAGTCTAGACCAGTAACTCAGACCATGGGTACTGTTGAATCATTGCTCCCTGGTCCCCCTCAGCTGGAACACTCCCGAGCTCAGGAGGTGTCGCATGCACCCCAGGGTGACGACTCTGACTCGGACGACAGTCCCAGACGGCCTAAGCGGGCTCGCTGTGAGCGGCCCTCAACTTCATCACACTGGTCAGGGTCCCAGCTGGACGACTCTGTGTGATGAGGCGGATGTGGCGGATCAGGATTCTGATCCTGGGACCGTTCTCAATCTGGATACACCTGATGGTGACGCCATAGTGAATGATCTTATAGCGTCCATCAATAGAATGTTAGATATTTCTCCACCAGCTCCTCCTGCGGAGGAGTCAGCCTCACAGCAGGAGAAATTCCATTTCAGGTATCCCAAGCGTAAATTGAGCACTTTTCTGGACCACTCTGACTTTAGAGACGCTATCCAGAAACACCACGCTTATCCAGATAAGCGTTTCTCCAAACGGCTTAAAGATACACGATATCCTTTTCCCCCTGACGTGGTCAAGGGCTGGACCCAGTGTCCCAAGGTGGACCCTCCAATCTCCAGGCTTGCAGCTAGATCCTTAGTTGCAGTGGAAGATGGGGCGGCACTTAAAGATGCCACTGACAGACAGATGGAGCTCTGGTTGAAATCCATCTATGAAGCTATTGGAGCGTCGTTGGCGCCAGCATTCGCAGCCGTATGGGCACTCCAAGCTATTTCAGCTGGGCTTACACAGGTCGACACGGTCACACGTACATCTGCTCCGCAGGTGGCGCCCTTGACCTCTCAAATATCTGCATTCGCGTCTTACGCGATTAATGCTGTCCTAGACTCTACGAGCCGTACGGCAGTGGCGTCTGCCAACTCCGTGGTTTTACGTAGAGCCTTGTGGTTGAGAGAATGGAAGGCAGATTCTGCTTCCAAGAAGTGCTTAACCAGTTTGCCTTTTTCTCGTGACCGACTGTTTGGTGAGCGTTTGGATGAAATCATTAAACACTCCAAGGCTAAGGATTCATCCTTACCTCAACCCAGACAAAACAAACCCCAACAGAGGAGGGGACAGTCTGGTTTTCGGTCCTTTCGAGGCTCAGGCAGGTCCCAATTCTCCTCGTCCAAAAGAACTCAAAAGGATCAGAGGGGCTCAGATTCTTGGCGGACTCAATCACGACCAAAAAAGACAGCCGGAAGAACCGTTACCAAGACGGCTTCCTCATGACTTTCAGCCTCCTCTCTCCGCATCCTCGGTCGGTGGCAGGCTCTCCCGCTTTGGCGACATTTGGCTGTCACAGGTCAAAGACCGTTGGGTGAGAGACATTCTGTCTCACGGGTACAGGATAGAGTTCAGTTCTCGTCCTCCAACTCGCTTCTTCAGAACTTCTCCACCTCCCGACCGAGCAGATGCTCTTCTGCAAGCGGTGTCCGCCCTAAAGGCGGAAGGAGTGGTGACTCCCGTTCCTCTTCAGGAACGAGGTCGCGGTTTTTACTCCAATTTGTTTGTGGTGCCAAAGAAGGACGGGTCGTTCCGTCCCGTCCTGGATCTAAAGCTGCTCAACAAACACGTGAAAACCAGGCGGTTCCGGATGGAATCCCTCCGCTCCGTCATCGCCTCAATGTCTCAAGGAGATTTCCTAGCATCAATAGACATCAAGGATGCTTATCTCCACGTGCCGATTGCGCCAGAGCATCAGCGTTTTCTACGCTTCGTTGTAGGAAGCGAACACCTGCAGTTCGTAGCTCTACCTTTCGGGCTGGCGACAGCCCCTCGGGTCTTTACCAAGGTTATGGCAGCAGTAGTGGCACTCCTGCACTCGCAAGGTCACTCTGTGATTCCGTATTTGGACGATCTACTTATCAAGGCACCCTCTCAAGAGGCATGCCAGCACAGCCTGAACGTGGCACTGAAGACTCTCCAGGGTTTCGGGTGGATTATCAACTTTTCAAAGTCAAATCTAACCCCGACCCAATCACTAACATATCTTGGCATGGAGTTTCATACTCTCTCAGCGATAGTGAAACTTCCACTGGACAAACAGTGTTCACTACAGACAGGGGTGCAATCTCTCCTTCAGGGCCAGTCGCACCCCTTGAGGCGCGTCATGCACTTCCTAGGGAAGATGGTAGCAGCAATGGAAGCAGTTCCTTTCGCGCAGTTTCATCTGCGTCCACTTCAATGGGACATTCTCCGCCAATGGGACGGGAAGTCGACATCCCTCGACAGGGATGTCTCCCTCTCTCAGACAGCCAAGGACTCTCTCCGGTGGTGGCTTCTTCCCACCTCATTGTCGAAAGGAAAGTCGTTCCTACCCCCATCCTGGGCGGTGGTCACGACAGACGCGAGCCTGTCAGGGTGGGGAGCAGTGTTTCTCCACCACAGGGCTCACGGTACGTGGACTCGGAAAGAGTCCACCCTTCAAATCAATGTTCTGGAAATCAGAGCAGTCTATCTTGCCCTACAAGCCTTCCAGCAGTGGCTAGCAGGCAAGCAGATCCGAATTCAGTCGGACAACTCCACAGCGGTGGCATACATCAACCACCAAGGGGGAACACGCAGTCGGCAGGCCTTCCAGGAAGTCCGGCGGATTCTGACGTGGGTGGAAGACACGGCATCCACCATATCCGCAGTTCACATACCAGGCGTGGAAAACTGGGAAGCAGACTTTCTCAGTCGCCAGGGCATGGACGCAGGGGAATGGTCCCTTCACCCGGACGTGTTTCAGGAGATCTGTCGCCGCTGGGGGATGCCGGACGTCGACCTGATGGCGTCACGGCACAACAACAAGGTCTCGGTTTTCATGGCGCGATCCCACGATTACCGAGCTCTGGCGGCAGACGCCCTAGTTCAGGATTGGTCGCAGTTCAGGCTACCTTATGTGTTCCCACCTCTGGCGTTGTTGCCCAGGGTGCTGCACAAGATCAGGGCCGACTGCCGCCGCGCCATCCTCGTCGCTCCAGACTGGCCAAGGTCGTCGTGGTACCCGGATCTGTGGCACCTCACGGTAGGCCAACCGTGGGCTCTGCCAGACCGTCCAGACTTGCTGTCTCAAGGGCCGTTTTTCCATCTGAATTCTGCGGCCCTGAACCTGACTGTGTGGCCATTGAGTCCTGGATCCTAGCGGCCTCAGGTTTATCTCATGAAGTGGTTGCCACCATGAGACAGGCTAGGAAACCATCCTCCGCCAAGATCTACCACAGGACGTGGAAGATATTCTTATCTTGGTGCTCTGCTCAGGGAGTTTCTCCCTGGCCATTTGCATTGCCTATTTTTCTTTCCTTCCTGCAGTCTGGGTTGGAAAAAGGTTTGTCGCTCGGCTCCCTTAAAGGTCAAGTCTCCGCGCTATCCGTATTTTTTCAGAAGCGCCTAGCGCGACTTCCTCAGGTACGCACGTTCCTGCAAGGGGTTTGTCATATCGTCCCCCCTTACAAGCGGCCGTTGGAGCCCTGGGATCTGAACAAGGTCCTAATTGCTCTCCAGAAGCCGCCTTTCGAGCCTTTGAAGGATGTTTCCCTTTCTCGTCTTTCACAGAAAGTGGCCTTTCTAGTGGCGGTCACGTCTCTTCGGAGAGTGTCCGAGCTGGCGGCGTTATCATGCAGATCTCCCTTCCTAGTATTTCACCAGGACAAGGTAGTTCTGCGTCCAATTCCAGAATTTCTTCCTAAGGTGGTATCCTCCTTTCATCTCAACCAGGATATCACTTTACCGTCTTTGTGTCCGCATCCAGTTCACCAATTTGAAAAAGGTTTGCATTTATTGGATCTGGTGAGAGCACTCAGGATCTACATTTCATGCACGGCGCCCCTGCGCCGCTCGGATGCACTCTTTATCCTTGTCGCTGGTCAGCGTAAGGGGTCGCAAGCTTCCAAATCCACCCTGGCGCGGTGGATCAAGGAACCAATTCTTCACACCTACCGTTCTGCTGGGCTTCCGATTCCATCAGGACTGAAGGCCCATTCTACCAGAGCCGTGGGTGCGTCCTGGGCATTACGGCACCAGGCTACGGCTCAGCAGGTGTGCCAGGCGGCTACCTGGTCGAGTCTGCACACTTTTACCAAGCATTATCAGGTGCATACCTACGCTTCGGCGGATGCCAGCCTAGGTAGACAAGTCCTTCAGGCGGCGGTGGCCCACCTGTAGGAAAGGGCTGTTTGACGGCCCTATCACGAGGTATTCTTTTACCCACCCAGGGACTGCTTTTGGACGTCCCAATTGTCTGGGTCTCCCAATTAGGAGCGACAAAGAAGAAGGGAATTTTGTTTACTTACCGTAAATTCCTTTTCTTCTAGCTCCAATTGGGAGACCCAGCACCCACCCTGTTTTCTTAGGGATTTTGTTTTTTCGGGTGCACATGTTGTTCATGTTGAAGAGTTCAATTCTCCGATGTTGTTCCTCGGATTGAATTTGTCTTTAAAACAGTTATTGGCTTTCCTCCTTCTTGCTTTTGCACTAAAACTGAGGAGCCCGTGATCCCACGGGGGGGTGTATAGCCAGAAGGGGAGGGGCCTTACACTTTTTAGTGTAATACTTTGTGTGGCCTCCGGAGGCAGTAGCTATACACCCAATTGTCTGGGTCTCCCAATTGGAGCTAGAAGAAAAGGAATTTACGGTAAGTAAACAAAATTCCCTTCTTTGTCAGGGTGTTGAAAACCACGTAGTCAGGATTTCTGTAATTCAATATAATTCTCTTTATATTTATATTTAGGTCCTGGCTGAACTGAAGGAATACGCCACAGAGGTGGACGTGGATTTTGTACGGAAGGCTGTTAGAGCAATTGGACGCTGTGCCATTAAAGTGGAGGTATGAAAGGCCTTCTAATGTACACTTTCACCGACTTAAAGGGATAGTCCAGGCAGAAGGATTATTACCGATCTAAAAAATACTATATTATTGAGGGTCTGACCACTTTTACCTGTCATCAATAAATGAGACCCCAGTTACTTGTTCTGCCCACGACTAGCAGAAGGATAAACAGACTGCCGCTCGAGCATGCGCCTTGGCGCTTGATTTAAAAAAGGTAATAAATAGTGATGAGTGAGCACTACCGTGCTCGGATGCTTGGTATTCGTACTGAGCAGTTGGATGCTCGGATGCGCTCAGCTTGTGTACTGAGTGTAATGGAAGTCAATGGTGAACTCGAGCATTTTTCTGTGAGATCTTTTCTGGCTAGAAAACCCCCTTTAAGTATCGTGAAGTCAATAATTGACTTGAAATTGTGATTTTCTTCCCTTTTAGCAATCTGCCGAGCGCTGTGTGAGCACCCTGCTGGATCTCATTCAGACCAAGGTGAACTATGTGGTCCAGGAAGCCATTGTGGTGATAAAGGACATTTTCAGAAAGTACCCAAACAAGTAAGCGTCACTCTGCATTGTAACCTATAGTACAGACGGTCAGGTGATGTGTGTCTCCGGGTGTCCTCATCAATCATAATCACATGTGGGATTTATAGTGTGATGTCCATTTATGCATAATCATTTCCTGGCATGTCACAATATGGCAGCGAAAAACAGTGCAAAGTTTGATATTCATTAATCCATCACTAGATATGAGAGCGTCATCTCCACTCTATGCGAGAACCTGGACTCTCTTGATGAACCGGAGGCACGGGCGGCCATGATTTGGATAGTAGGAGAGTATGCTGAGCGCATAGATAATGCAGATGAGCTGCTGGAAAGCTTCTTAGAGGGCTTCCACGATGAGAGCACACAGGTGAGTGTCTGCACTGTGCCCAGCTAGTTTGCTTGGGTTTGAGTTATTGACTTACTAAAATACGTCCTTTAGATTTTGTGGAATACCTTTAATGGTTTAAGTTCCATCTGTTTAAATAATTTCTTCCAATTTTAGGTGCAACTACAACTTCTTACGGCTATTGTGAAGCTGTTTTTGAAGAAGCCAACAGAGACCCAGGAGCTGGTACAGCAAGTACTTAGCTTGGCAACGCAGGTGAATGCCCATATGGTTACTGTGCCTTGACCACTGTTGTGTAAAACCTTCAGGCTATCATTTCCTATTGAGATATGGAGAATAGAGAACCTTGTGATTGACACAACTATGATATATAATACAGAAACTTTGTCATAGGATTCAGATAACCCAGATCTCCGAGATCGTGGCTACATATACTGGCGGCTGCTGTCTACAGATCCCGTTGCTGCTAAAGAAGTGGTCTTGGCCGAAAAACCTTTGATCTCTGAAGAAACTGACCTCATTGAGCCCACTTTGCTGGAGGAACTTATCTGTTACATTGGCACGCTGGCTTCAGTCTACCACAAGCCTCCAAATGCTTTTGTAGAAGGAAGTCGTGGAGTTGTTCCCAAAAGGTTACCACCACGAACTGGCTCGTGAGTATTTCATTAATGTCAGGTTATCTTTAAGGGCTTTCAAATATAATTTAGAGAACGGCTTCCAAAGTCATAACACACTTCTTTCCTTCCCGACAACTGCCGTACATGTACAGTCGAGACTTGGAGGCTGAGCCCCCCTCATTCCCAACAAACGGATGGTCTTCTTCTGCCTGTAACAGCAGTGGAGCTGGAGCTCCACTGACTGCTGTTAACTCCTTAAATGCCACGGTCAAACTTTCATATTGGCATTAAAAACATTTTAAGTGGGGTATTGTAGGGGTGCACATCCTTTGGCCTCACCAGAGCACGACTATGGTGTGCCAATGGGTTGTCATGGCTCCTGGGGCTCTGCTGAAGACCCCAAAGCCTGCCATTACGGTGATCTGTTAAACCCAACCTCTTGCCGAGCTTCAAAGAAGGCTGTGATATTTACTGTATACTGCAATACAATCATATGGCAGTATATAGTATAAGCAATCAGAGGATCACAGGTTCAAGTTCACTAGGGGGACTAAAAAAAAATGTAAATAAAAATATTTAAAAAAATTAAAACAAATTTTAATCACTCAACTTTTCTACCATTAAAAATGAAGATTTTAAAAAATAAACATTTTTTTTTATTATGGCTTCTATAAAAGTCTGCTCTATCAAAATATAAACGACCTAGAGATGGAAAAAAACGGAAATGTTATAATTAAAGGGTTTTTTTGTTTTTCTTCAGTAGAGTGAGGTTTATGGCACAGTTGAAAAAATGGGTGCTCAAAAGCGTTCAAAGCCATCAATAAATAAGAGGAACTTGGCACTCCAAAATGGATATTAGGAATGTAATATACAGGCAGTCTAGAAAAAACTGTTTCTTTATCGTTCCTATGGGAGACCCAGACATTGGGTGTATAGCTTCTGCCTCCGGAGGACACACAAAGTACTACACTAAAAAAGTGTAGCTCCTCCCTCTGAGCATATACACCCCCTGGATAACCAAATCTAGCCAGTTCATTGCTTTGTGTTCAGGAGGCATACATCCACACATGCATTCTCATCTGATTTTTCATTTTTGGAAAGTTTTTGAAGAAAAGTGGGTCCAAGCCTGGACTCCCGGCATGTCCCTTCTCACCCCACTGTGTCGGCGGTGTTGTTAAGGTTGATTCCAGGGCTGGAGCCTTACATGACGTGCTTCTTCACCATCCCTCGGGCTCTGGCTTGAAGTGGGAGCCAGCACGGTTCTCCCTGCTTTGCAGGAGGCCGGTCTCCATCCGCAGCCCTTCAGGATCCTGCTGGACGGAGCACTCATCCCCAGGGACTTGAAACCCTGCGTCTCACAAGCTAAGTATCTGAGACATTTATGTTCGGGGGGTCCCTTGTACTTTATTGTTGGGGAGAGTGTGCTGTGTAACTGTTCTGACATTTCCGGCCGGTTCTCTGGTTGTCACCTGAGAACTGCGCCGTTGGAGCCTGCGCGCCGGCCGCATCGCTTAAATTTAGGCCCCGGCTTCGCCGGAGGCCTAGTTTCGATTTCACTGCCCTTGCATGTCAATCATGCAGAGGGACAGTGCGGCTCCGCCCAGCGGCCGTTCGGCACAGGGGAGGGACACTCCTCTCTGAGTAAATGTCCCCTCCCCTGTAAATCTCCTTGGCCCTCCAGATCCCGCTCTCAGAGTAGGTCCCGCCCCCTCTCCTCGCTCTGGCGCCATTTTATCAGCGTTCTCTCAGCGATCGGCGCTGGCTGCAGCATCCCTGCTAATCTGTCTGGGGGTCCGGGCTGTGGGATCTGGAGGGCATACAAACGGTCTGGTAAGCCACAACCTCCGGTTGTGGACCTGTTTATATACTCTCTGGGGGTCATTCTGGCAGAGCCCCCACTCCAGCAGCATGTCTCACACAAGAAGCAAGGCTGCAAGGCTGTACGCAATATGCACTGCATGTAAGCTCGTGCTACCTGAACCGAGCACATATCCACATTGTGATGCCTGCTCTAACCTGACAATGCCTCAGCCTGGAATCGCACCCACAGTGGTCCCTCCGGCTGCTCTGGCTCCGGTGGCTGAACCCCCGGCTTGGGTAGAATCCTTCTCTAGGTCAATCTCCCAGTCTTTTGCCGACTCCATGGGACAGCTGTCCCGGACTTTGCTGAACATGCATCAGCCCCCTTCACAGGGCGCCTCTGCTGCTAGGGCTCTCTCAGCGGAGCTCACAGAGGATTCTTCATCTGGTCCCAGACCCCGTCCTCCTAAGAGGAGACGCAGGGCTCCCTCTCTTTCCTCGTCCCGCGGCTCTGATTCAAGAGCTGACTCGCAGGACGAAGAGGATGCCGTTACTGGGGGCTCGGAGGCGGCCTCCATGTGCCCCATTGATCTGTCCGAAAGTGACTCAGATGTTAGTGATTTGATTGCGTCCATTAATTCTGTACTGGACCTCAATCTGCCAGTATCAGAGGAGCAACCCTCTCTGGCAGAAAAGCACCAGTTTACCTTGCCTAAGAGGACAAGGAGTGTGTTCTTTAACCACTCCAGTTTTCAGGCTACTGTGACCAAGCCTAGGGCCTGTCCTGACAAACGCTTTCCAAAGCGTGGTTCTGATGACCGTTTTCCCTTTCCACCAGAGGTTGTCAAGGAGTGGGCTCATTCACCAAAGGTAGACCCTCCGGTGTCTAGACTCTCAGCCCGGACAGTTGTATCAGTGGCTGATGGCACCTCTCTTAAAGATTCCACTGACCGCCAGGTTGACCTTCTGGCCAAATCTGTATATGAGGCGGCAGGGGCCTCGTTCTCCCCATCTTTTGCAGCAGTGTGGGCTCTCAAAGCCATCTCTGCTTCTCTAGAGGAGATGCATTCCCTCACCAGGGAATCTATGCCCGAAATTGTTGCCTTAACTTCTCAAGCTTCAGCTTTTTCATCCTATGCCATGTCTGCCATGCTGGAAGCTTCTCACCGCACCGCGGTGGCTTCGGCTAATTCCCTCGCTATCCGCAGGATCTTGTGGCTTCGAGAGTGGAAGGCAGACGCTTCTTCAAAGAAGTACCTTGCTGGGCTCCCTTTTGCTGGGTCCAGGCTGTTCGGTGAACAACTGGATGAAATTATTAAGGAAGCTACTGGCGGGAAGAGTACTTCCATGCCACAAACTAAAACCAGGAAATCTGTCCAGGGCAGGAACCAGTCGAGGTTTCGTTCCTTTCGTTCCTGCAACTGGTCGTCCTCTAAGCCCTCGGCCTCGTCCACTAACTCAGCCAAGGACCAAAAACCCAACTGGCGCACGAAGCCGCGTCCTCAAAAGACCGCAGGAGGTGCTGCCACTAAGGCAGCCTCCTCTTGACTATCTGGCCGCGCCAGCAACGTCCTTGGTCGGTGGCAGGCTCTCCCACTTTGGCGAAGTATGGTTTCAACACGTCTCCGATCAGTGGGTGCGGGATATCATCTCCCACGGCTACAGGATAGAATTCTCTTCCAGCCCGCCAAACAGATTTTTTTCTGTCAACTCCCCCCTGCTCCAAGGCCGCCGCCTTCTCTCAGGCCGTGGCATCCTTGCAGGCCAACGGAGTAATTGTACCGGTTCCCGCCCGGGAACGGTTCAGAGGTTTCTACTCAAATCTCTTCCTAGTTCCCAAAAAGGACGGTTCCTTCCGGCCCATCCTGGATCTCAAGCTTCTCAACAAGCATGTTCGGGTGCGGCATTTTCGCATGGAGTCTCTGCGATCAGTCATTGCCTCAATGACCCAAGGAGATTTCCTGGCATCCATCGACATCAGAGATGCCTATCTGCATGTGCCAATTGCAGTTTCACACCAGCGTTGGATACATTTTGCAATCGGAGAGGAACATTTCCAATACGTGGCTCTCCCCTTCGGGTTAGCCACGGCTCCTCGAGTATTCACCAAGGTCATGGCAGCAGTGGTTGCGGTTCTGCACCTCCAGGGGTTGGCAGTGATTCCTTACCTGGACGACCTTCTAGTCAAGGCTTCATCCAGTGCAGACTGTCAGCGGCGTCAATGGAGGCGGTTCCCTTTGCCCAGTTCCATCTGCGTCCTCTGCAGCTGGACATTCTCCGCTGTTGGGACAAGCGGACTTCCTCCTTGCACAGGTTAGTGGCTCTGTCGCCACAGACCAGGGGCTCCCTTCAGTGTTGGCTTCGGCCCCTCTCTCTGTCTCAGGGACGCTCCTTCCTGGCCCCGTCCTGGGTGATTTTCACCACGGATGCCAGTCTATCCGGCTGGGGAGCGGTATATCTCCACCACAGAGCGCAGGGCACTTGGACTCCGTCCGAGTCAGCCCTCTCGATCAATGTGCTGGAAACCAGAGCTGTGCTTCTAGCTCTCTTAGCCTTTCACCACCTGTTGGCGGGCAAGCACATCTGAGTCCAGTCAGACAACGCGACAGCGGTTGCCTACATCAATCACCAAGGCGGGACACGCAGCCGCCTGGCAATGTTGGAGGTTCAACGCATCCTTCAGTGGACGGAGGACTCCAAGTCCACCATATCCGCAGTCCACATCCCAGGCGTGGAAAACTGGGAGGCAGATTATCTCAGCCGTCAAACCGTGGACAGTGGCGAGTGGTCCCTGCATCCGGCTGTGTTTCAGTCAATCTGCCGCAAGTGGGGCACTTCGGAAGTGGATCTAATGGCATCCCGGCACAACAACAAGGTTCCTGTTTACGTGGCTCGCTCCCACGATCCTCAGGCCTTTGCAGCGGACGCTCTGGTTCAAGATTGGTTCCAGTTTCGTCTGTCCTACGTGTTTCCCCCTCTAGCTCTCTTGCCCAGAGTCCTGCGCAAGATCAGAATGGAGGGCCGTCGGGTCATCCTCATTGCTCCGGACTGGCCCAGGCGAGCTTGGTACCCAGACCTGCTCCATCTGTCCGTAGAGGTGCCGTGGCATCTCCCGGACCGTCCAGACCTTCTCTCTCAAGGTCCGTTTTTCCGCCAGAATTCTGTGGCTCTCAGATTGACGACGTGGCTCTTGAGTCCTGGATCTTGACGACTTCTGGTATTCCTCCTGAAGTCATCTCCACTATGACTCGGGCTCGGAAGTCTTCCTCGGCCAAAATCTATCACAGGACCTGGAGAATTTCCCTGTCCTGGTGTCGCTCTTCCGGCCATGCTCCTTGGCCTTTTTCCTTGCCGACCCTCCTGTCCTTTCTACAGTCCGGTCTGCAGCTAGGACTATCCCCTCAATTCCCTCAAGGGACAGGTCTCGGCTCTGTCAGTGTTGTTCCAGCGGCGTATCGCCCGGCTGGCTCAGGTGCGCACCTTCATGCAGGGCGCGTCTCACATCGTTCCGCCTTACCGGCGGCCCTTGGATCCCTGGGACCTCAGTTTGGTCCTCACGGCCTTGCAGAAACCCCCCTTTGAGCCTCTTAGGGAGGTTTCTTTGTTTCGTCTTTCACAGAAAGTGGTCTTTCTAGTGGCCATAACTTCCCTCAGGAGAGTCTCTGATTTGGCTGCGCTCTCTTCGGAGTCACCTTTTTTGGTTTTTCATCAAGACAAGGTGGTTCTCCGTCCGACTCCGGACTTTCTCCCTAAGGTGGTTTCTCCTTTCCACCTTAACCAGGACATTTCCCTGCCTTCCTTTTGTCCGGCTCCTGTTCATCGCTTTGAAAAGCGTTGCATACTCTGGATCTGGTGCGGGCGCTCCGGATCTATGTGTCTCGCACCGCTGTTCTTAGGCGGTGCACCTCTCTTTTTGTGCTAACCACAGGTCGGCGTAAGGGCCTCTCGGCTTCTAAGCCGACCTTAGCTCGTTGGATTAGGTCGGCTATTTCCGATGCCTACCAGTGTACTCAGGTGCCTCCCCCGCCGGGGATCAAGGCACACTCGACCAGAGCTGTCGGTGCCTCTTGGGCTTTCAGGCACCAGGCTACGGCTCAGCAGGTCTGTCAGGCTGCCACTTGGACTAGTCTGCATACCTTTTCAAAGCACTACCAAGTGCATGCTCATGCTTCGGCAGATGCGAGCTTGGGCAGACGCATCCTTCAGGCGGCTGTCGCCCATTTGTGAAGTTAGGTTCTGCCTACTTCCCAGTTTTCTGTTTATTCCCACCCATGGACTGCTTTGAGACGTCCCAATGTCTGGGTCTCCCATAGGAGCGATAAAGAAAAATAGAATTTTGTTTACTTACCGTAAATTCTTTTTCTTATAGTTCCGTATTGGGAGACCCAGCACCCTCCCTGTTGCCTGTTGGCAGTTTCTTGTTCCGCGTGTTATCACCGGCTGTTGTTGTAGACAGAGGCTTCGGTTGTTCCGGTTTTTTGCTCTATCTCTACTTGTAGGTGGCTATTCTCCTTCAGCTTTTGCTCTAAACTGGCTAGATTTGGTTATCCAGGGGGTGTATATGCTCAGAGGGAGGAGCTACACTTTTTTAGTGTAGTACTTTGTGTGTCCTCCGGAGGCAGAAGCTATACACCCAATGTCTGGGTCTCCCAATACGGAACTATAAGAAAAAGAATTTACGGTAAGTAAACAAAATTCTCTTTTTCTACCCCTATAATTGGGTCTTTATCAGACACTAAAATAGACAAATACAGAAAAAAAGAATATAAATATAGGTGTCATCTCCAGAGCTAAAATGTGCCAAAAGAATGACACTTGATATCATATTAATCATCATATGAATATCCAATCCTATCACATCATAATACAGAAATCGCGGTCACACAAATTTATAATCAGAAAAAAATCAACCAACCAATAGATTCGTGGACAAGGATTTGCTTTGAGATGTTGGATAAAGATATATACTTTGGAAAATGGCAACAATGACAAATTTCTGTATATTTTTATTATGTATATAAAAAAATTCACTATAAAAATAATAATAAAAAAGCCTTGACAAGTTTGGCACCGCCGTGATCGTACCAACTTTGGAGAATCGTGTAGAAATCATCAAAGCCAGAAAACAATGTCGGTATTGCGAGGTTTATTTACTATTGTGAAATTTATTTTCCAGTATATTATAAGGTAAAAAGGTGTCATTCAACACTACAACTCATCCCGCAAAAAAAAAAGTCCTCATATAGCTCTGTCATGGAAAAAAATTAAGTTATGGCTCTCAAAAGTAGGGGAAGAAAAATATAATGTTATCTGTGACAGGTTATTAAGTATCGGGTCCCGGATAGCCCATCTTAGTTATCACTGTGTCTGAGAGATGTATTCAGTGGCTCATACCGGTGTGTGATTGTATCAGAAGTCATATCCACGTGTATGGAAACCCGAACTGCCCATCTTTTCTTTCTCACCACACAAGCTCCAATGTGAAGGAGGGCAGCATTACGTTACAGACGGACCATTACTAATTCACTTGCCTTTTGTCCACAGCAGCGAGAGTGCAGAGAGTCCAGATGCAGTTACCACAGTGCAACCCCAGGCAGAATCCCACCCGTCAGTCATCCCATCTCAGGGCGATCTGCTGGGTGACCTCCTAAACCTGGATCTAGCACCACCTGTCAGTGGACCTCCCCTGACTGCTAGTTCTGTACCATTGGGTGGAGTGGATCTCCTGAGTGGTGGATTGGACAACTTGGTATGTACATGGTAGTCAGCCCCACTTTGTACACCAAAAAATACATTTCTATGTCAATAAAATATATTCATGGTACGTTAGACTGTGCTCAATGTTTGCCATATTGTCTTCATGCTCTTAAGCCCTGCATTATTAAAGGGTTTGTCCGGGTCTCCTCTCTTCTGCATTGTGGTGTGCGGCGCCATCTGTAGGATGTGTGAATTTCTGACAGACAGAGATGTCACATTCTAATAAATAGGGCTGGTCATGGCTAGGTGCATCTTAGCAGCTATGTGCCACAAAATCTCATCATCACCGCTCACCTCCTGACATGGAATGAGCGGCACCGGACAACCACTTTAATTGGCAGTGTATCCATGAAAAAGCTTAGGGACTAAGTTGTGACACAAGACGTCCTCTCATATCTTTAGTGGACTTTTGCCTGAAGTCCCTCTAAACCTCTCATAATTTTGCTTTGGCGTGAACTGTAAATGAATGCCTCATTCTTCCATAGTGTATTGGGCTGATCCTATCATTTTTCTTTCCTTTTTCTATCAATGTTCTTGGCTGCTGCTGTTCTGCGGCTTTTCTGTGTGTCTCCCCGCCTTTTTCTGGTTGCCTGTTCTCTGCCTCCCCTCCCATCTGCTTCAACGTCAAAGATTGTGGAAGACACGGAAGGGGTATGCTAGGGAGAAGTGTGTGTCTATATTGCATGGGGGCAGTATTGAACCCCATAGGGTTTGATCATACTCACTCAGTGTCCAGAATTACAATCACTAGGGACTAGGCGTCTTCACATCACAGGGGTTGTAGACGCCATTTAAGTTTGATCCTTGATAAGATATTTTGTGTTAAATAATTGTTTCTTACTTCACAGCTGGGTGGTGAATCCGGTCCAAATATGTCTGTAAGTGCAATTCCTTATACTATTTGATAGTAATATTTTTTAACAAACCTTCTTCTTGTATTATGACTGTAGTTGAAGAACTCGGGCCATCTGCCACATCTATGTCCACTGGACGGATGCCCTGAGAACCAGCCCATACAGGGCTGACACCATTGGGGCGACTCTTGTTTTGGTGAATTGCCTTATGAAACGTCATTGTTGGGAAGTGACGCACATATGCTGTCACACTAGGCTGGCTAATCAATGGAAGAGCCGCTGATGTTGAGAGGTAGGAGACGGTTCTCAGGGCTTCCGTCCACCATGGCCTGGGTCCTGTGAATCGATTCGCACCAGCTCTATCACTCCTATTTTCCTGACTGAATCCACAGTTGTCATATTATTTGTCTGCTAATCAGAAATAAACCGCAATATATTGATACATATGACCAGCCCCTTGCATTACTTTGTGAAATACCCTGTTACTGATATAGCTTTCCCTTGTATAGCGGCTACGTGGCTCAGTGGTTAGCACTGCAGTCTTGCAGCACTAGGGGCCTGGGTTCAAATCCCACCAAGGACAACATCTGCAAGGAGTTTGTATGTTCTCCCCGTATTTGTGTGAGTTTCCTCCGAGTTCTCCTGGTTTCCTCCCACACTCCAAAAACATACTCATAGGCACTCTAGATTGTGAGCCCCAATGGGGACAGTATTGCCAATGTATGTAAATTGCTATGGAATTAAGTGTTTCTATAAATTATTATTATTAATATCTTCTGCCTCTTGTAGATGCCCACTGGATTCATGGCTCCTCCAGCGGCTGCTGCCCCCCTTGGACCTCCAATCTCTGGAGGACTCGGTGACATCTTTGATTTGGGCAGTGGAACAGGTGCTATTCTTGGCTCATATGTGGCTCCAAAGTCAGTAAGTGATATTTGTTATACATGCAACTACCCTTTATCTTCAAATATTAACCCCTTCATGACATAGGATGTAGGACATAGTACTATTACGTACATCCTATATATGGAGCAGGCTATAAAGCAGTGACCAGAGCTAGCTATGATTACCATAGTTTAATCCTTTAAATACTGTGTAAAGTCTCTTAACTCCTTAACGACCGCGGGCAGTAATATTACATGTATTATATATATTATATTGTTACTGCCCGCAGTCTGCTGCCGGCAGCATGCCGCGATCGGCGCACATCTCAGCTGATTTTTACAGTTGAGATGTACCCGCTAGGCACGAGCAGAATCGTTATCTGCCCGTGCCGTTTAACCCCTTTTAAATGGCCCTGTCAATATGTGACAGCGCCATTATAATGGCATCGGCGGTAAACATTTACTTACCAGCCGATACCGGAAGTCATGTGACGTGATCACGTGCCTTCCGGTGGTTGTCATGGTAGCACAGGGTTATATGATGACTCCTGTAGCTCGCATGACTCACTTTCAGTTTCACCCGGCCAAGAGCTGGGTGAGACATGAAATGAGTATATCTGCTGTTCACAGCTCTGTAGCTGTGATCAGCAGATATGGCAGTGATCAGACAGCTGATCCATGTAGTCCCCTAGGGGAACTAGTAAAATGAAAGTTTTTTTTAAAAAAATTAAAAAACCTAAAAGTTCAAATTGCCCCCTTTTCGCCCCATTGAAAATTTAAGGGTTAAAAAAATATACACATTTGCTATTGCTGCGTTCAGAAATGCCCTATCTATCAACATATAAAATCAATTAATCTGATCAGGAAATGGTGTAGCGGCAAAAAAATTCCAACCGCCAAAATCACGTTTTTTTGGGCGCCGCAAGTTTTGCGCAAAATGCAATAACAGGCGATCAAAACGTAGCGGTTGCACAAAAATGGTATAATTAAAAAACCTCAGCCTGAGACCCAAAAAATAAGACGTCACTTACCCATAGATCCTGGAAAATAAGACCGCTACGGGTCATGGAATATGGCGTAAAACGTGCGCCACTTTTTCTCTGACGCCTCATTGGGGGACACAGAACCATGGGTGTTATGCTGCCTATTCATAGGAGGACACTAAGTAGATGCAAAAGACGTTAGCTCCTCCTCTGCAGTATACACCCCCTGGCCGGGCCAGGCAACCTCAGTTTTAGCTTAGTGTCTGTAGGAGGCACATCCTTTCAAGGTTTTGTTATTTTTTGAGGGCGACTGTTTCCCCTAGGGACCGATCTCCCAATACCATCAACGGGCGGGAACACGGAGTGTCGTCTCCACGTACCCCCTCCTGCGACGCTAGATCCTGGGCTGCCTTTTACTGGATGACGGGTCCCACAGACACCGATTTTCCAGAGCCCAGGGCAGAGGCACACTTCCTCAGCTCCTTTTTGCAGGCTCTGAGTTGATACATTGCACCTGTGTAGCCGGACACAGCAAGCTGACTCTGCTATTTCCACTGCCTGGACTGAGGCAGTGTTAGGCCAGAATCACACTTGCTAGTGCCTCGTGCGAGTCTCTCATGGTAGAACCCGGCATGGCCGCACACTCTCCTGACAGGAGCGGGTCGGTTGCATGTATCTCTATGCAGCTCAGACGCTCCTGTATGCATAGTGTGCGGCCATGCCGGGTTCTACCATGAGAGACTCACGCGAGTTACACGCGATGCACTAGCAAGTGTGATTCTGGCCTTTAGGTGAGATCCCCCCTGACTGGTTTCCCAGACAAAGGGAGAAAGACGGTGCAGGGAAGGCTCCCAGGACTACTGAATTTACAGTCTTTATTCCCACAATAGCTGCCTGCTGGCTGGAGGAGGGGAAGTCCCTAGCTGATTGCAGTGAATCCTGCAGAGATAATCTACTGCTGACTGGAGGGAGGGGGAGAAAAACTGTCACAGAAGCTCCCTTCCCGCCGTTTTTTACTACCGACAGCAGGGGGGCACACTGACTTCTTCTTGCCGCTCTTTCAGCCCTAAGCCCCGCCCCCCCAGGAAAGAGCGCGAAGATCTCCACAGAGCGGGCTTACTCCTTCCTGAGGACACAGGGCCATTGGCTGATTCTGGTGAGGTACACCGAAGCAAATACAATCCTTGCGTCCCACTGCGTCACTTGTAGCTCTGCAGATCATTGCTCCCCCTCCTGGCATACTCCTATTAGAAACATGCAGAATTCTAAGGGTTCTAAGAGTGCTAAGGCTCACATAGTCTATTATTCAGCCTGCACTGCCTGTCACGCTGAGCTACCACGTAAACACACCTCTTCTCTCTGTGAGTCCTGTGCCCCTATAGCCGCCCAAGACCCCCCCGCCACCACCGCCGCAACCATCAGCCCAGAGCCTAGGGCTCCCAGCCCACCAGAATGGGCACAGTTTCTGTCCCAATCCATGGAAAAACTGTCACAGAACCTGGTGCTGGCTATGCATTCCTCCACACCCTTCTGGGCCCCAGGACGGAACGCAGCCTGAGGATACCCCTATGGAGGGTCCTTCTGAGGTAATCCGGGCCCATGCTTCACCGGTTGCAGGGATCAGAAAAAGAGCACACGGCCGGGTGTCTCCAGCACTCTCTCATGGCCCCCATGGCTCTCCCTCGAGAGCACACAGGGCAGGCTCTCCCACATGCTCCACGGCTTCTGAAGAGCCGGAGGAGGGAGAATGCTGTTTATACCAGGAGGATTCCTTGGTTTTACCATCCCCAGATGATCAAACTGCAATAGACTCCCTTATAGCAGCAATCAACCAAACTCTGCATGTGGAGGATCCCCCATCCACTACCACTGACCATGTGGTCTCCTTTAAGAGGGCAAGGAAACCCCAAAAGGTTTTCGCTGATCACCCAGAGTTTCTGGATATCCTCACAAAGCAAAGGGAGAAGCCTGACAGGCGCTTCGCTAACCGAAAACTCATGGAGTCCCGGTACCCTTTTGCCTCACCTGCCCCTAAGGGCTGGGCCGATCCGCCCTCGGTCGACCCCTTGGTCTCCCGCCTTGCCACAAAGACGCTCTTGTCTTTACCCGATGGTTCCTCCATCAAGGACCAGACAGACAGGTGGAGAACCTCGCCCGCTCTGCCTTTGAGGCTGCGGGTTCCTCCCTCTCGCCCTCCTTTGCCTCTGTGTGGGTCGCAAAGATGATTTCGGTCTGGGCAGAATCCCTTAACACTTCGCTTGAGGAATCCCAGTTCCCTCATACCTTCACAGAAGTAACAGCTCAACAGTACCTCATGCAGCCCTCCATTGACGCTGCTACCTGCGCAGCTTTTGCCGCCTCAAATACCATAGCCATCCGTAGAGCTCTCTGGCTCCAACAATGGCGAGCGGACTCTGCCTCCAAGAAGTCTCACGGGCCTTCCCTTTTTTCCAGACCGATTGTTTGGCGAACGTCTGGACAAGCTCATTTCTGACAGACGTACCGTGGCGCCTTCCAGACATCCCAGACTTGCTGACCAAAGGGCCCATTTCCCATCAGAACTCCAGAGCCCTGAAGCTGACGGCATGGCCATTGAGACCTGGGTATTAGCAAGAGCGGGATTCTCCTCCGTGGTTATCTCCACCATGATCAGCGCCCGAAAGCTTGCTTCATCCCGCATTTGCCACCGTACGTGGAAAATCTTCCTTTCTTTATCGTTCCTATGGGAGACCCAGACATTGGGTGTATAGCTTCTGCCTCCGGAGGACACACAAAGTACTACACTGAAAAGTGTAGCTCCTCCTTCTGAGCCTATACACCCCCTGGAGAACCAGATCTAGCCAGTTCATTGCTTTGTGTTCAGGAGGCATACATCCACACATGCATTCTCATCTGATTTTTCATTTTTGGAAAGAGTTTGAAGAAAAGCGGGTCCAAGTCTGGACCCCCGGCATGTCCCTTCTCACCCCACTGTGTCGGCGGTGCTGTTAAGGTTGATTCCAAGGCTGGAGCCTTACATGCCGCGCTCCTTCACCATCCCTCGGGCTCTTGCTTGAAGTGGGAGCCAGCACGGTTCTCCTTGCTTTGCAGGTCTCCATCCGCAGCCCTTCAGGATCCTGCTGGACGGAGCACTCATCCCCAGGGACTTGGAACCCTGCGTCTCAGCAAGCTAAGTACCTGAGACGTTTATATTCTGGGGGTCCCTGTGCTTTATTATGTTGGGAGAGTGTGCTGAGTGAGTTTTCTGACATTTCCGGCCGGTTCTCTGGCTGTCGCCTGAGAACCGCGCCGAGGGTGCCTGCGCGCTGGCCGCACCGCTCAAATTTAGGCCCCGGCTTCGCCGGAGGCCTACTTTCGGTTTCACTGCCCTCGCATGTCATTCATGCAGAGGGACAGTGTGGCTCCGCCCAGCGGCCGTTCTGCACAGGGGAGGGACACTCCTCACTGGGTACATGTCTCCTCCCCTGTAAGTCTCTTTGGCCCTCCAGATCCCGCTCTCAGTGTTGGTCCCGCCCCCTCTCCTCGCTCCGGCGCCATTTTATCAACGTTTTCTCTGCAATCAGCACTGGCTGCAGCATCCCTGCTGAGGTGCTTGGGGGTCCGGGCTTCGGGATCTGGAGGGCACACAACACCGCTCCAGCGGTCTGGTAAGCCACAACCTCTGGTTGTGGGCCTCTGTATATACTCTCTGGGGGTCACTCTGGCAGAGCCCCCACTTCAGCAGCATGTCTCACACGAGGATCAAGGCTCCAAAGCTATATTCAGTATGCACTGCATGTAAGCTCGTGCTGCCTGAACCGAGCACATATCCACATTGTGATGCCTGCTCTAACCTGACAATGCCTCAGCCTGGAATCGCACCCACAGTGGTCTCTCCGGCTGCTCCGGCTCCTGTGGCTGAACCCCCGACTTGGGTAGAATCCTTCTCTAGGTCAATCTCCCAGTCTTTTGCCGACTCCATGGGACAGCTGTCCCGGACTTTGCTGAACATGCATCAGCCCCCTTCACAGGGTGCCTCTGCTGCTAGGGCTCTCTCAGTGGCGCTCACAGAGGATTCATCATCTGGTCCCAGACCCCGTCCTCTTAAGAGGAGACGTAGGGCTCCCTCCCCTTCCTCGTCCCGCTGCTCTGTTTCAGAAGCCGACTCGCCGGACGAGGAGGATGCCTTTACTGGGGGCTCGGAGGCTACCTCCATGTGCCCCATTGATCTGTCCGAAAGTGACTCTGATGTTAGTGATTTGATTGAGTCCATTAATTCTGTACTGGAACTCAATCCGCCAGTATCAAAGGAGCAACCCTCTCTGGCAGAAAAGCACCAGTTTACCTCGCCTAAGAGGACAAAGAGTGTGTTCTTTAACCACTCCAGTTTTCAGGCCGCTGTGACCAAGCCTAGGGCCTGTCCTGACAAACGCTTCCCAAAGCGTGGTTCTGATGACCATTTTCCCTTTCCACCTGAGGTGGTCAAGGAGTGGGCTCATTCACCAAAGGTAGACCCCCCGGTGTCTAGATTCTCAGCCCGGACCGTTGTATCAGTGGCTGATGGCACCTCTCTTAAGGATTCCACTGACCGCCAGGTTGACCTTCTGGCCAAATCTGTATATGAGGCGGCAGGGGCCTCGTTCTCCCCATCTTTTGCAGCAGTGTGGGCTCTCAAAGCCATCTCTGCTTCTCTAGAGGAGATGCATTCCCTCGCCAGGGAATCTATGCCCGAATGGTTGCCTTAACTTCCCAAGCTTCCGCTTTTTCATCCTATGCCATGTCTGCCATGCTGGAGGCTTCTCACCGCACTGCGGTGGCTTCGGCTAATTCCCTCGCTATCCGCAGGATCTTGTGGCTTCGAGAGTGGAAGGCAGATGCTTCTTCAAAGAAGTACCTTGCTGGGCTCCCTTTTGCTGGGTTCAGGCTATTCGGTGAACAACTGGATGAAATTATTAAGGAAGCTACTGGCGGGAAGAGTACTTCCATGCCACAAACCAAAACCAGGAAACCTGTCCAGGGTAGGAACCAGTCGAGGTTTCGTTCCTTTCGTTCCTCCAACTGGTTGTCCTCTAAGCCCTCGGCCTCGTCCACTAACTCAGCCAAGGACCAGAAATCCAACTGGCGCCCAAAAGCGCGTCCACAGAAGACCGCAGGAGCTGCTGCCACTAAGGCAGCCTCCTCTTGACTATCTGTCCGCGCCAGCAACGTCCTTAGTCGGTAGCAGGCTCTCCCACTTTGGCGACGTGTGGTTTCAACACGTCTCCGATCAGTGGGTGCGGGATATCATCTCCCACGGCTACAGGATAGAATTCTCTTCCAGCCCGCCAAACAGATTTTTTCTGTCAACTCCCCCCTGCTCCAAGGCCGCCGCCTTCTCTCAGGCCGTGGCATCCTTGCAGGCCAACGGAGTAATTGTACCGGTTCCCGCCCGGGAACTCAACTCAACTCAAGCCCATTCCTAGTGGGCTGCGGGCTCATTCCACGCTAGCAGTTGGAGCTTCTTCCACGCTAGCAGTTGGAGCTTCGTGGGCCGCGGGCTCATTCCACGCGAGCAGTTGGAGCTTCGTGGGCCATTCGGCATCAGGCTTCAGTGGAACAGGTGTGTAAGGCTGCGACCTGGTCTAGCCTACATACTTTTTCAAAGAATTACAGAGTCCGTACCCAGGTTTCAGCTGAGGCAAATCTGGGTAGGGAGATTCTGCAAACGGCAGTAGAGCACCTCTCTCAGTAGGCGCTCCAGGCTGTCTGGGACTGGTTCCTCGTCCTTGGGTTGTGTTGTCTTTCTTTTATTTTTCCCACCCATGGACTGCTTTAGGACGTCCCATGGTCCTGTGTCCCCCAATGAGGCGTCAGAGAAAAACGGATTTTTGTGTACTCACCGTGAAATCGTTTTCTCTTAGCAATCATTGGGGGACCCAGCACTTACCCTGGTGCCCTGTTGGGCCTTGGTTCTCTAAGTACCTTATTTGGTTATGACTTTTTTTTTTTCTCATGTTCCTCTGTTGAGATAAGTTCTTACTATTTTTTTTTCTCCTACTGCTTGTCTACTAAAACTGAGGTTGCCTGGCCCGGCCAGGGGGTGTATACTGCAGAGGAGGAGCTAATGTCTTTTGCATCTACTTAGTGTCCTCCTATGGATAGGCAGCATAACACCCATGGTCCTGTGTCCCCCAATGATGGCTAAGAGAAAACTATTTTATGGTGAGTACACAAAAATCCGTTTTTTTTCGGACAAACTTCTGATTTTTATTTTTTTTTTTAACCTCTTAGATAAAAGTAAACCTATTCATGTTTGGTGTCCACGAGCTCGCACCGACCTCAGGCATCACACCCACACATCAGTTTTACCATATAGTGAACACCGTGAATAAAATACCTCAAAAACAATAGTGCTATCGCATTTTTCTTGCAATTTTTCCGCATTTGGAATTTTTTTGCCGTTTTCCAGTACACTATATGGTTAAAACCTATGGTTTAATTTAAAAGTACAGCTCGTTCCGCAAAAAATAAGCCCTCACATGACCATATTGACTGAAAAATAAAAAAGTTGTGTGTCTCGGAAGAAGAATGGCGGAAAAAAAAACTCTGAAAGTGACAAATCGGCCGTCGTGAAGGGGTTAAGGAGCGATCTAGCACAGGCGTTACTTTATATACAGTATGGAAGCACAAAATATAAAAACTAGAAACCCCCACCTTCCAAACAAAGTATTTGAAAAAATAAACAAGTTAGGTATAATTGAGTCAACAAATTCTCATGTATCAAAATGTAAAAAGACGTAAATCATACGGTAAAATAAAGTACAAAATTAAACTTCAGAATTGCCCTTTTCTTCGGCGCTCCATTGGGAGACCCAGACGATTGGGTGTATAGCACTGCCTCCGGAGGCCACACAAAGCAATTACACTAAAAAGTGTAAGGCCCCTCCCCTTCTGGCTATACACCCCCAGTGGGATCACTGGCTCACCAGTTTTCTGCTTTGTGCGAAGGAGGTCAGACATCCACGCATAGCTCCACTGTTTAGTCAGCAGTAGCTGCTGACTATGTCGGATGGAAGAAAAGAGGGCCCATATGGGGCCCCCAGCATGCTCCCTTCTTACCCCACTTGTGGTTTGTAAGGTTGAGGTACCCATTGCGGGTACAGAGGCTGGAGCCCACATGCTGTTTTCCTTCCCCATCCCCCTGAGGGGCTCTGAGGAAGTGGGATCTTACCGGCCCCCAAGCCCTGAGGCCGGGCTCCATCCACAGACCCAGTGAACCTGCTGGATACGGAGCTGGGTACCGTTCAGGGACAAGGCCCTGCAACTTTCAGGTACTCTGTGTCCCCGTACAGACAGGCACGCACACGCCAGACTTGCTGGGTGTGTTAGTGCGCCGGGGACAGTAGCGCTGCACGCTGGGGTTTGAGTCACAGCAGCTTAGCTGTGTGACTTCATGTGCTGGGAACTACCGCGCCGGCCACTCTCGGAGCGGCGGCGCGGCTGGGACTTGTAGTGCGCCGGGGACTAAGCGCCGACCGCGCTTTTACGGCGGCGGCGCTTATAAATTTAGTCCCCGGCTTTTGCGGCCTAGCTCCGCTTCGTTCCCGCCCCCTCCCTGTCACTCAGGGAATGGGACAGACGCTGTGCAATAGTCAGCGCCGAGGGCTGGAGCCTTATTTACATGCTCCAGCCCTCTCACTAGGCACAGTGGGACGCAGGTTTCCCGCTTTTGGTCTGAGCACGCCCAGGGCCTGCCCCCCCTCCACAGGACGCCGGCAGCCATTCCTGCATGCAGTCTGGCTGGAGGACGGACACAGGCTCTGGGAGACCCAGACTAGGGATTTCTGGCGACCACACACCCGCGTTTAGCGGGCGGTAAGCAGCACATTAGTGCTGGCCCCACTAGTGCCACAGTGTTGTATTGGTGTACTTTTTCCTGTACCAGATATATATATATATATACTGCACTGTACGGTCGCTTCTTGGCTGTATACCCCTATATTGCTCTGAGGAGACAGCAACATGTCATCCACAAAACGCAAGGGTGCCAAGGCACGGGCGGTATACACTGCTTGTACAGCATGTGGGGCTAATCTACCAGCAGGCTCCAACGACTCTCATTGTATGCAATGTTCAGTCCCAGTGGCACTTCGGCAGCCAGAGTCTATGGTGGTGGTAGCCCAGGCAGAGACGCCTGTGAACCCTGCCCCGGTGACGGGGACAGAATTTGCAGTCTTTGCTGACAAAATGTCTGTGACTATGACAAAAATCCTGGAGACCTTGCAGTCCAGGCCAGTTGCTCAGACCATGGACACTGCTGTGTCTATGTTCCCCGGTCCCCCTCAGTTGGAACTAATCCGTACTTCAAGGGGGTCCCAGGCATCACAGGCTGAGGGCTCTGACTCTGATGACAGTCCCAGGCCGCCTAAGCGAACTCGCTGGGAGAGACCCTCCACGTCATCACGCGGGTCAGGGTCTCAGCGAGAAGGGTCTCTATATGATGAGACAGAGGTGGGTGATCAGGAGTCTTGTCCTGACACCGCACTCAATTTGGATACGCCAGATGGTGACGCCATGGTAAATGACCTTATAGCGGCCATCAATAGGCTGTTGGATATTTCTCCCCCAGCCCCTTCAGCAGAGGAGGCAGCTGCCCAGCAGGAGAAATTCCATTTTCTGTATCCCAAGCGTAAATTGAGTACTTTTCTGGACCACTCTGACTTCAGAGAATCAATCCAGAAACACCATGCTTATCCGGACAAGCGTTTTTCCAAACGTCTGAAGGATACACGTTATCCCTTTCCCCCTGACGTGGTCAAGCGCTGGACCCAGTGTCCAAAAGTGGACCCTCCAATATCCAGGCTTGCAGCTAGATCCATAGTTGCAGTGGAGGATGGGGCTTCACTTAAAGATGCCAATGACAGACAGATGGACCTTTGGTTGAAATCTGTCTATGAAGCTATTGGCGCGTCGTTTGCTCCAGCATTCGCGGCCGTGTGGGCGCTCCAAGCTATTTCAGCTGGTCTGGCACAGGTGGACTCTTTCTTAAGTCCAGCAGTGCCGCAAGTGGCGTCCTTAACTACGCAAATGACTGCGTTTGCGACCTACGCTATCAATGCGGTACTAGACTCTACGAGCCGTACCTCAATGGCATCCGCCAACTCTGTAGTTTTGCGCAGAGCCTTGTGGTTAAAAGAATGGAAAGCAGATTCTGCTTCTAAAAAATGTTTAACCAGCTTGCCATTATCTGGAGACAGACTGTTTGGTGAGCAATTGGCGGAAATCATTAAACAGTCCAAAGGTAAGGACTCTTCCTTACCCCAGCCCAGATCAAACAAACCTCAACAGAGGAAGTGGCAGTCAAAGTTTCGGTCCTTTCGAGGCTCGGGCAAGCCCCAATTCTCCTCGTCCAAAGGGACTCAGAAAGAGCAAAGGAGCTCTGATTCCTGGCGGACTCACTCACGCCCCAAGAAAGCAACCGGAGGTACCGCTTCCAAGGCGGCTGCCTCATGACTTTCGGCCGCCTCCCTCCGCATCCTCGGTCGGTGGCAGGCTCTCCCGCTTTTGCGACATTTGGCTGCCACAGGTCAAAGACCGGTGGGTAACAGACATTTTGTCTCACGGGTACAGGATAGAGTTCAGTTCTCGGCCTCCGCCTCGGTTCTTCAGAACTTCCCCACATCCCGACCGAGCAGATGCCCTTCTGCAGGCGGTGCATTCTCTAAGAGCAGAAGGAGTGGTGGTCCCTGTTCCTCTTCGGGAACGAGGACAAGGTTTTTACTCCAATCTCTTTGTGGTGCCAAAAAAGGACGGCTCATTCCGTCCTGTTCTGGACCTAAAACTGCTCAACAAGCATGTGAACGCCAGGCGGTTCCGGATGGAATCCCTCCGCTCAGTCATTGCCTCAATGTCTCAAGGAGATTTCCTAGCATCAATAGACATCAAAGATGCTTATCTCCACGTGCCGATTGCTACAGAGCACCAACGCTTTCTACGCTTCGTGATAGGAGACGACCATCTTCAGTTCGTAGCTCTGCCATTTGGTCTGGCGACAGCCCCACGGGTGTTCACCAAGGTCATGGCGGCAGTGGTAGCAGTCTTGCACTCTCAGGGACACTCTGTGATCCCTTACTTGGACGATCTACTTGTCAAGGCACCCTCTCAGGAGGCATGCCAACTCAGCCTGGATGTTGCACTGGAGACTCTCCAGACGTTCGGGTGGATCATCAACTTCTCAAAGTCAACTCTGTTACCGACCCAATCACTGACGTATCTTGGCATGGAGTTTCATACTCTCTCAGCGATAGTGAAGCTTCCGCTGGACAAGCAGCGGTCACTACAGACTGGGGTGCAGGCTCTCCTTCAAAGTCAGTCGCACTCCTTAAGACGCCTCATGCACTTCCTCGGGAAGATGGTGGCGGCAATGGAGGCGGTTCCGTTTGCGCAGTTTCATCTGCGCCCTCTTCAATGGGACATTCTCCGCCAATGGGACGGGAAGTCAACATCCCTGGACAGGAAAGTCTCCCTTTCCCAGACGGCCAAGGACTCTCTGCAGTGGTGGCTTCTTCCCACCTCATTATCACAGGGAAGATCCTTCCTACCACCGTCCTGGGCGGTGGTCACGACAGACGCGAGTCTGTCAGGGTGGGGAGCAGTTTTTCTCCACCACAGGGCTCAGGGTACGTGGACCCAGCAGGAGTCCACCCTTCAGATCAATGTTCTGGAAATCAGAGCAGTGTATCTTGCCCTACTAGCCTTCCAGCAGTGGCTGGAAGGAAGGCAGATCCGAATTCAGTCGGACAACTCCACAGCGGTGGCATACATCAACCACCAAGGGGGGACACGCAGTCGGCAAGCCTTCCAGGAAGTCCGGCGGATTCTGATGTGGGTGGAAGCCACGGCCTCCACCATATCCGCAGTTCACATCCCCGGCGTAGAAAACTGGGAAGCAGACTTCCTCAGTCGCCAGGGCATGGACGCAGGGGAATGGTCCCTTCACCCGGACGTGTTTCAGGAAATCTGTCGCCGCTGGGGAAGGCCGGACGTCGACCTAATGGCGTCCCGGCACAACAACAAGGTCCCAACCTTCATGGCACGGTCTCGCGATCACAGAGCTCTGGCGGCAGACGCCTTAGTGCAAGATTGGTCGCAGTTCCGGCTCCCTTATGTGTTTCCCCCTCTGGCACTCTTGCCCAGAGTGCTACGCAAGATCAGATCCGACTGCAGCCGCGTCATACTCGTCGCCCCAGACTGGCCAAGGAGGGCGTGGTATCCGGATCTGTGGCATCTCACGGTCGGCCAACCGTGGGCACTACCAGACCGACCAGACTTGCTGTCCCAAGGGCCGTTTTTCCATCGGAATTCTGCGGCCCTGAACCTGACTGTGTGGCCATTGAGTCCTGGATCCTAGCGTCTTCAGGATTATCCCAAGGGGTCGTTGCCACCATGAGACAGGCTAGGAAGCCCACGTCCGCTAAGATCTACCACAGAACGTGGAGGATATTCTTATCCTGGTGCTCTGCTCAGGGAGTGTCTCCCTGGCCATTTGCATTGCCTACATTTTTTTCTTTCCTGCAATCTGGGTTAGAAAAAGGTTTGTCGCTCGGCTCCCTTAAAGGGCAAGTCTCGGCGCTATCCGTCTTTTTTCAGAAGCGTCTAGCACGACTTTCTAAGGTACGCACGTTCCTGCAGGGGGTTTGTCATATCGTACCCCCGTACAAGCGGCCGTTAGATCCATGGGATCTGAACAGGGTACTAGTTGCCCTCCAGAAGCCGCCCTTCGAGCCTCTGAGGGAGGTTTCACTTTCTAGACTATCACAGAAAGTGGCTTTTCTGGTAGCGATCACATCTCTTCGGAGAGTGTCTGAGCTAGCAGCGCTGTCATCCAAGGCTCCCTTCCTGGTTTTCCACCAGGACAAGGTAGTGCTGCGACCCATTCAGGAGTTTCTCCCGAAGGTGGTATCCTCTTTTCATCTTAATCAGGATATCTCTTTGCCTTCTTTTTGTCCTCATGCAGTTCATCGGTATGAGAAGGACTTACATTTGTTAGATCTGGTGAGAGCACTCAGAATCTACATTTCCCGCACGGCGCCCCTGCGCCGTTCGGATGCACTCTTTGTCCTTGTCGCTGGTAAGCGCAAAGGGTCGCAGGCTTCTAAGGCCACCCTGGCTCGATGGATCAAAGAACCAATTCTTGAAGCCTACCGTTCTGCTGGGCTTCCGTTTCCATCAGGGCTGAAGGCCCATTCTACCAGAGCCGTGGGTGCGTCCTGGGCATTACGACACCAGGCTACGGCTCAACAGGTGTGCCAGGCAGCTACCTGGTCGAGTCTGCACACTTTCACCAAACATTATCAGGTGCATACCTATGCTTCGGCGGACGCCAGCCTAGGTAGAAGAGTCCTGCAGGCGGCAGTTGCCTCCCCGTAGGGGAGGGCTGTCTTCGCAGCTCTAACATGAGGTATTCTGTACCCACCCAGGGACAGCTTTTGGACGTCCCAATCGTCTGGGTCTCCCAATGGAGCGCCGAAGAAGAAGGGAATTTTGTTACTTACCGTAAATTCCTTTTCTTCTAGCTCCTATTGGGAGACCCAGCACCCGCCCTGTTGTCCTTCGGGATTTTTGGTTGTTTTTCGGGTACACATGTTGTTCATGTTGAATGGTTTTCAGTTCTCCGACGTTACTTCGGAGTGAATTTGTTTAAACCAGTTATTGGCTTTCCTCCTTCTTGCTTTTGCACTAAAACTGGTGAGCCAGTGATCCCACTGGGGGTGTATAGCCAGAAGGGGAGGGGCCTTACACTTTTTAGTGTAATTGCTTTGTGTGGCCTCCGGAGGCAGTGCTATACACCCAATCGTCTGGGTCTCCCAATAGGAGCTAGAAGAAAAGGAATTTACGGTAAGTAACAAAATTCCCTTCTTTTTTAGCTTCCACAACTCGCCCAAAAAAATAAAGTGATCAAAACATTGTATGTCACCAAAAATTGTTAAATAAAAAAAAAGTTTCGGGTCTCAAAAGATTTTTTTTTTTTTATTTATTAATTATTTTTTTTTTAAATTGTGAATTTTTATTCACAACTTAAAGTTTAAAAAACAACCAAAAACTGTAGAAGTTGGTTTCACGTAATCTTACAAGAGAATTGTTTTTACCACACAATGAAAGCTGTAAAAACGCAAAATAAAATTTCCCCTCACTTGCAATTTTTTTTCCTGGTTTCCAGTATATTAAATGATAAAATAAATGGTATCCCACAAATTTATAACTGGTTCTGCAAAAAGTACAAGCTCTGTTAGGGCTTTCGATGGGAAAATAAAAAAGTGAGGACTCATTGGAAAAAGGGCCGAGAATACAAAAACACACAGACTACAATTGGCCGAGGCAGGAAAGGGTTAGATTAACTTTTGTTTCCTTGGGGGAAACAGAAAAATAATTGGTAAGGGCTGCTGGCAATAGGTGGGGGACGCTAAGAAAAGTTTGTTCGTCCTATCCAGGGCATGCCCAGTGTCCTGGCACCGCTTCTCAGTTTTAGCCTGGTGTCTGTAGGAGGCAGTCACAGATTCAGTTTAATTATATTGAATCTCTTGGGAACACTATAAGGGGGTGCTGTTGTTTTGCATGCAGCGCCTTCAATTGGATGAACTCTATGAATGGGCGGCTGTCAGAGTACAGGAGCCGCTCTCCATATAGACAGGTGACTGAAACCGGAACTCGGCAGGATTCAGTGTTAGGGCGCCAGGCAGGTTCAGTAAGCTATTAACCCCATTTCTGCAGGTTAAAGAGGTTGTCCCCTACTTTTACATTGATGACCTATCCCAAGGATAGGTCATCAATGTCTGATCGTCCGGGGTCCAACACCCCACACCCCCCGCTGATCAGCTGTTCTCGGCCCCGGCGGCAGCAGCAGACAGCTGAAAATGGTCAGTTTTGGAGCTTCTCCGTCTTCTGATAGTGGCCGCAGCCATGTACTGCACATCCACCTTCTATTGATTAGAATAGTAGGTAGATATGCAGTACCCGGCCATGGTCTCTATTAAAAGACAGAGCAGCTCCGGAACTGAGCATTTCCGGTCACCTGCTGCTGCCACCACCGGGACCGTGAACAGCTGATAGGTGGGGGTGCGGGTTGTCAGACCCCGACCGATCAGACATTGATGACCTATCCTAAGGACAGGCCATCAATGTAAAAGAAGTAGGGGACAATCCTTTGAATAGCATTTTTTCTGTCACTGGTTCCCTTTAATCAATAGGTCATTTTCTGATGACCACTTCCCTTTCAAAGCTGTTGAGATGAACACGTGTATAGTTCACACATACACACTGTGCTTTCTGCAGTACCTGTAGGGATATGTGCACACTACATAAAGGGGTTAAAAGAAGTGACCTGACCATTGTTCAGATGGAAGACGAAAATATTGAAATAAATGAGTAAATAGACACAAAAAAAGTAGAATGTCGCATATCCAGAGGCTGCAAAACTCTGCGTGCACGATGGCGGCTAAAATGGGTGGTGCACATGTCCTTTAGTCTTCCACCATGCAGTCCATGTAGCTCCTTATCCCTCTTTGCTTTCTTATGACAGGTATGGTTGCACGCCATGAAAGGCAAGGGCCTGGAAATTAGTGGCACGTTTTCCAGAAGGTCTGGTGCGGTATTCATGGATCTGCAGTTTACCAATCGAGCCCTTCAGGTCATGAGTGACTTTGCTATACAGTTCAATCGCAACAGGTATAGAATTTTCCAGAGTAAATCATTTGGGATGACTGGGGTTTTTTGGTTTTTTTTTTTTTTTGTTATTTTTGACAAAACCTTTTCCCTTTAAATGAACTTGACAGCTTTGGCTTGGCCCCTGCGGCTCCACTACAGATCCTTACTCCATTGGCCCCCAACCAATCCACAGAAGTCTCTCTCCCTTTAAATACAATTGGATCTGTCATGAAAATGGAACCCCTCAATAACTTGCAGGTATATCACCTACTTTATTGTTACAGTGTAGCATGTTAATCTGTATATCTATTGTTATACCTGTCTCCAACATCCAATATTGATGAACCTTATTGTAATGTTTTTTGTGGCTTGATGCAGTATTTCTTCTTCTCCTGCAGGTGGCAGTAAAAAACAACATTGACGTGTTTTACTTTAGTGTTGTGTATCCCATTCACATTCTGTTTGTGGAGGATGGAAAGATGGGTGAGTGTGCTCAGGATTCACCAGTAATTTCTAAATAATTCATCTTTGATTTCTAAGCCCAGCTGCCATGTTGTTTTATTTCTTTACTCCTGTGCTGTATGACAGTAAGTAACATGATATGATTTAGTGATTTATTTACAGGGCAACAAAACTGTCTGTTCCCAATCTATTATAGCTAGAGACCCGAAGAGAGTACTATCTGTCATGCAGATTTTTGTAGACATTCACTTCTATAGAAATCCATATTATTCTGAAACAGAAGTTCAATGATATTGGCCAAATGGACCTTTGCTGTGCAGTCACCTTTTCTTTGTCGCTCCATTGGGAGACCCAGACAATTGGGTGTATAGCTTCTGCCTCCGGAGGCCACACAAAGTATTACACTTTAAAAAGTGTAACCCCTCCCCTCTGCC